>NW_027256882.1:4812729-5085229 GCF_029215685.1 Pituophis catenifer annectens
TTATTTTTCTTATATTTTTGGTGGCCTTTGTGGATTCAGGTCTGAAAATGCCTCAGTTTCCCTCTTTCGCTTTCGCTTTCCGACGCCTTCCTCTCTCCATGCAGGGAACTCTCGAGGCAACCGGCTTTGGGGGCTCCGTATTCGGGTGCAATGGGGGGCTCTGGAAGCTCCCACTCCCACCCAGGCACAGTCACAACGAAGGGAGACGGCGACCCCTCTTCTTCCCTCTGGGCGAAGTGGGGCGAGCGAGGGAGCGGAGACCACGCGGAGATCGAGGCTTCTGAGGCTCCCGCCTCTCTTGCCTTCGACCCCTTTCCCCACTACTGGGGTCTCAGCCCCTCTCTTCCCCCCCTTCCTCCAGGAGCCCTCACGGCCCCTCCCAGCCCCTCTCCTCCCCCCGCCCAGCCCCCTCCTTACCGGGGGTCTCCTTCCCGCCTTCGCTTCCGGGGATCCGGGCCAGCGCCCCCACCAGCAGCATCAGGGGGACCCCAGGAAAAGCCATGGCTGCTGCCCCACCAGCGCCCCAAAGGGAGAGGGAGAAAGAGGCCGAGGCTCCCAGCCCCAGAGGCGGAATCGGTGGGGTCTGGGGGGGGGAGGGGCGTTTTCCTGGAACTTCGGACTTGGGGGTGGCCAGGAAAGCGGAAGGACCAATGGGAACCCTCCCTTCTGCGGCGTCATCGGTCTCCGGGCAGAGCCTCCCTTGACTTCACCGCAAGAGAAGATAGTTCAGCGCAGGGAGAGAAGCGGAGACGGTGCGGGGGGCCCTTCAGTCTTGGGGGGCTGCAGCTCAAGGGGGGATTCAGGTCAGCCCTGGAGGGGAGAACAGGCTTCCTTTTGCCCTCCGCCCCCCAGGATCCGGCTGGAGTGGGGCTGCAGTGGAGGAGAGAAGGGGAGGCCAGCGAGATCTTGGGGGTCCTCATCGTTGGGGGGGGTCTTCCTCAATCATGTGGGGTGACTGCCCTCCCCGCCTCCCCCAGAAGCTTCCGCCCTTTGGTCCCTTCCTGGCAAAGGGGCTGCGGGGTTCTCTGACCCACCGCAAGTGGCAGGTCGGGTCTGGTTGAAGAGGGGCTGTTGGTCATCTCAATGGGGGGGGAACTCAGGGGGGGTAAAGGGGGAAATCCTCCCTCCTCCCTCGCTGCCCGACGCCTCTGAGAAGCATCTCCTCCAAAGGACCAGGCGGTGGATCCCCTGCCTGGAGACTGATGACGCTTCCAAGTCTCGATTTTTCATTGGTTGGGCCAGATGTTCGACAGTCTGGAAGTCAGAAATAAGAGTTCCGCGGCGCTGCCCCTCCCTCCCTCCCCTCCCCCCTCCCCCTCGCTCTTCCTCCCTCCCCTTCCCCCTCCTCCCTCCCCACCCGTTTTGCCCCCTCCCTCCCCCTCCCCTCTTCTCTCTCCCCTCTCTCCCTCCCTTTGGCTTTCCCCCCCCTCCCTCTCTCTTCACCCCCCCCTTCGCTCTTCCTCCCTCCTCCTCTCCATCCTTGCTCCCCCTTCGCTTCCTCCTCATTCCCCCCACTCTTCCCCTTTCTTCCCCCTCCCCTCCCTCCTCCCTCCCCACCCGTTTTTCCCCCTCCCTTCCCCTCGCCCTCTTCTCTCTCCCATCTCTCTCCCTCCCTTTGGCTTTTCTCCCTCCCCCCTCCCTCTCTCTTCACCCCCCCTTCGCTCTTCCTCCCTCCCCCTCTCCATCCTCGCTCCCTCCTCACTCCCCCCACTCTTCCCCTTTCCTCCCCCTCCCCCTCACTCTTCCTCCCTCCCCTTCCCCCTCCTCACTCCCCACCCGTTTTGCCCCCTCCCTCCCCCTCCCCCTCGCTCTTCCTCCCTCCCCTACCCCCTCCTCACTCCCCACCCGTTTTGCCCCCTCCCTCCCCCTCCCCCTCTTCTTTCTCCCCTCTCTCTCCCTCCCTTTCGCTTTTCCCCCTCCCCCCTCCCTCTCTCTTCACCCCCCCCTTCGCTCTTCCTCCCTCCCCCTCTCCATCCTCGCTCCCCCTTCACTCCCTCCTCACTCCCCCACACTTCCCCTTTCTTCCCCCTCCCCTCCCCTCCCTCCTCCCTCCCCACCCGTTTTGACCCCTCCCTCCCCCTCACTCTTCCTCCCTCCCCTTCCCCCTCCTCACTCCCCCACCCATTTTGCCCCCTCCCTCCCCCTCCCCTCTTCTCTCTCCCCTCTCTCTCCCTCCCTTTCGCTTTCTCTCCCTCCCCCTCCCTCTCTCTTCACCCCCCCTTCGCTCTTCCTCCCTTCCCCTCTCCATCCTCGCTCCCCCTTTGCTCCCTCCTCATTCCCCCCGCCCGCACTCTTCCCCCTTCTTCCCCCTCCGCTTCCTCCTCCTCACTCCCCACCGGTTTTGCCCTCTCCCTCCCTCTCCCTCCCTCTCCCTCGCTCTCTTCTCTCTTATTTATTCCTCTCTCGCATTTCCCTCTCCCTCCCTCCCTCCCCGAGTTCTCCCTCCTGCTCTGCGTGGGCAACATTTCCTCCTCCGGACGCAGGACTGGGGGTCGGGCTTCCTCAGGCACCAGAGACTGGCAGGAAAGGGGGAATTGGCCCCAGGGGAGGCGGGCAAGGGGGCTTGGAGACCCCAATGACCTCCCTTGTGCCCTGAGCCTCGGGAAGGTGGGAAAAGCTAAAAGGCTACTGAGGTTAGAGGTGGGGGCAAGGACCAAGGAAGGGGAGACCCCCTTGTTGCCCCCCTTTAGGGTTTCTGCATTCGGCTCCACTCTCCCCTTCTCCCCCCTCTCTGGACAAGGAGAACTGGGCTCCTCTTCCAGGAAGTGAGAAAGGGGGGAGGGGGAGAGTTCCAGGGAGAGGAATGGGAAGTGAATCTTTTGAGGGAGGGGAGTTCGAGGAGGGCCTGGAGCTTCTCCCTCCTTGTCTTGGAGGAGTTTCAGCCTATACAGCAGCCCAGAGGCTTCCTGGTGGTCTCCCATCCTCAGGCTCACCAGGCCCATCTCTCTCAGCTGGGTGAGGGCATCGGAGGCTGGGCAGCTGCCAGCTGTTGAGGGCTGAGGATCGAATACCAGCTAATGGTTGGTGAGGCCAGATCAGAGCCCCCACCCTCTCCCAGCTGCAGCAGGCAGACATCCCACAGGGCGCCTATCCTGAGGCGGCCTGGATCCTCTCCTGGGATGGGGGGAGGGGCAGCACCAGCCTCAGCAGGCCAGAACTGGGTCCCCTCCTGCAGCTGAAGGAGGCGGCAGAGTCCGAACCTGCCCCACAATTGTGTGTTTGGACACAGCCAGTCACCCAAAATTGGCCCCAGATCCAGAGAGACTCTGGTGGGATCCCATCGCTCTCCTGATCAAAGCAGAACCTCTGGGCTCTTTTCAGGTTTCCCCTCCCCCACAAGACTTTGGTTCTCTCTTGAGTTCTCCCAGACACCCCCCCACGCCCCTCCCCCCACACACAGAGCATCACTTCTTTCTCCAGCCCCCAACAGCTGGCAGAGGCTCTTGGGCTTCGCTTCCCCACGCAGCCATCCTGAAGCCTGAAGCTTTGGGCTCCTCCGAAGCAGAACTGAGGAACTGGCCAGGATCCAGCAGGCAACAAACTTTGATTCTTCATCAGGGCAACTCGGGGGCTGCCTTCCTCCGCCCCATGGCTGGGTCTCCATGTGGGGCAGCCACAAGGTCCTCTGAAGTGGCTGAAGGGGCCCTTCCCCACAACCTGAGGATAGCTCTCTAGTCCTTTGTCCATCAGTTGTTATTATTATTATTATTATTATTTATTGGTTAATCTTTGGTGAGACTCACAGCCTTTGAGGCTGGTTAATAGCTCAGCAGCTCGAGTCCTAACCAAGGACCTAGGAACTGTGAAGGTATCGTCGGAGGATGTAAGCTGTTCCGAGTAAGGTGGTTTTTTGTAGAGTCAAAATGTTCAAGTCCGGCAAATTTAGAATTTCTAAATAGCGGGGTAGCCCTTTGGGTATTTCTCCGAGGGCTCCAATTACAATCGGGACAACACACGATTTCTTTTTCCACAGTCGCTCAACTTCAATTTGCAAGTCCCGGTACTTTGTGATTTTTTCTTGCTGCTTATCTTCAATTCGTGCATCACCAGGTATTGCAATGTCAATGAACCATACTTTTTTCTTTTCAACTATTGTTATGTCAGGTGTGTTGTGGATCAAGTGCCTGTCAGTCTGAATCCTAAAGTCCCACAAGATCTTGAGTTTCTCATTCTCTAAAACTTTCTCAACCTGATGTTCCCAGTGGTTTTTGCTGTACTCAAATCCAAACTTCTGGCACAATTTCCAGTGAATGATTTTAGCAACACGGTCATGGCGTTGTAGGTAGTCAGTTTGTGAAATTTTGCTGCACCCACTGATCAGGTGGTCGACTGTCTCTTCTTTCTCATTGCAGAGGCGGCATTTGCTGTTGGTGGTAACATGTTGAATTTTTGCCTTCATACAGTTTGTGGCTAGGGCTTGTTCTTGAGCTGCCAAAATAAAACTTTCAATTATTATTATTATTATTATTATTATTATTATTATTATTATTATTATTATTATTATTATTATTTGTATTCCGCCCTACTCCCGAAGGACTCAGGGCGGTGAACAGCCAAATAAAATACATATAATACAAATGTTAAAAAACCATTAAAATACAATTAAATAATTGGCCCGAAAACAAAATTTAAAACACCCCAAATTTATCAGACAAATTTAAAATTTAAAAATTTTAAAAGTTATTTAAAAAGTTTAAAAGAGAGGTTAGGCCAGGCTGGCCTGCTGAAAAAGAAATGTTTTGATGGCACGGCGGAAAGCGCGCAGATGTGGGATCCTCCGTATCTCCGGGGGGAGCTCGTTCCAGATGGCGGGTGCCCCCACAGAGAAGGCTCTCCCCCTGGGGGCCGCCAGTTGACATTGTTTGGCCGACGGCACCCTGAGGAGCCCCTCTCTATGGGAGCGTACTGGTCGGTGAGAGGCTACTGGTGGCAGAAGGCGGTCTCGTAGATACCCCGGTTCTAGGCCATGGTGCGCTCTAAAGGTGGTAACCAAAACCTTGAAGCGCACCCGGAAGACCCCCAGGAGCCAGTGCACCTCGTGCAGGAGGGGGGTCACATGGGAGCGCCACGTTGCTCCAATAACCACCTGCGCGGCCGCATTCTGGACCAGCTGGAGCCTCTAGGTGCTCTTCAAGGGGAGCCCCATGTAGAGAGCATTGCAGTAGTCCAGGCGGGAAGTGACGAGGGCATGAGTGACCGTGTTTAACGAGTCCCGATCCAGAAAGGGATGCAACTGGCGAATCAGGCGAACCTGATAAAACGCCCTCCTGGCCACAGCCGTCAAGTGCTCTTCTAAAGACAACTGTGAGTTCAGGAGGACCCCCAAGTTGCGAGCCCTCTCCGTGGGGGCCAATGACTCGCCCCAATAGTCAGTGATGGCACCAACTGACTATATCAGGATGTCGGAAACCACAGCCACTCAGTCTTGGATGGGTTGAGCCTGAGTCTGTTCCTCCCCATCCAGATCCATACAGCCTCTAGGCACTGGGACATCACTTCAAGGGCATCATTGGGGTGGTCCGGGGTGGAGATGTACAGGTGGGTGTCATCAGCGTACTGGTGGTGCTTCACCCCGAAACCACGGATGATCTCACCCAGCGGCTTCACATAAATTTGAACAGAAGGGGCAAGAGGACTGACCCTTGAGGCACCCCACATACGAGGGGCCTCGGGGTCGACCTCTGCCCCCCCTGCCAACACTGACTGCGACCGGTCGGAGAGGAAGGAGGAGAACCACTGCAACACGGTGCCTCCCACCCCTAGCTCTTCCAGCTGGTGCAGCATGATACCATGGTCGATGGTATCAAAAGCCGCTGAGAGGTCTAATAGGACCAGGACAGAGGAGCAACCCCTGTCCCGAGCCCTCCAGAGATCATCAACCAATGCGACCAATGCCGTTTCTGTGCTGTACCCAGGCCTGAAGCCCAACTGGAATGGATCCAAATAAGCCGATTCATCCAGGTACTGAGGGAACTGTCGTGCTACCACACTCTCAACAACCTTCGCAACAAAGCGAAGGTTGGAGACTGGACAGTAATTTGCCAACACTGCCGGGTCCAGGGAAGGCTTCTTGAGGAGAGGTCTCACCACCGCCTCTTTCAAGGCAGCGGGAAAGACACCCTCACTCAGAGAAGCATTTATAATCCCCTGGAGCCAGCCTCGTGTAACCTCCCGAGAGGTCAGCACCAACCAGGAGGGACACGGGTCCAATAAACATGTGGCAGCATTCAGTCTACTCAGTATCCTGTCCATGTCTTCGGGAGTCACAGCATCAAACTCTTCCCGGATAATATTCTCAAGACCTGCCTCCATCCTCCCCCCTGAATCTACCCCGTCAGAGTCCAGATGTTCCTGAATCTGAGCGATTTTATCATACAGATACTGTACAAAGTCCTCGGCTCTACCCTCCAAGGGGTCCTCCCGCGCTTCCTGAAGGAGCAGGGAGCGGGTCACCCTAAACAGGGCGGCCGGGCGGTTATCTGATGACGCAGTAAGAGCGGAAAAATAGTTACATTTTGCCGCTTTTATCGCCACAAGGTAAGTCTTAATATGAGACCTATGAGTCTTTGACTTATGACAGTTCATTGAATTAGAATTAGCGGTTAGAAGTTACAATGGCGCTGAAAAAAGTGGCTCTTCGCCTAATATTCCTTTTTAAAATATTTTTTATTGCTTTGAATGTTTTTTTAATTCTTTCATGTAAATTACCTGTTTTTAGCTTTGTTGTATGTGACACGTGTGAGATGGGTGGCTATATAAATTTCAGATACATAGCTAGATAGACCCTAACCCTTATATTTTGAATGTAAGCAGACAATGTTCCCATCAGTGTGTTGTCCATTCGTTGCAGCCTCTTTAAATACGTTGCAATTTCTGCCCTTGAAGGAATCTCCCCGTAGAGCCTCCATGGCTTCTGCTGGCCATAGTCTCCCTAGTTCTCTCCTGGGTCCTCTCTGATTCACCAAGGCTTCTATGCTGACCGGAGCCTCCCAGAGAGAGGATCGGAGGGGCCAGGAGGAGGGGGAGGGGCGGCCTTCAAGGCTCCCTGGGGGTTGGAGAAGGCCCCGTCCAGGGTCTCCCCTCCCCTGGTGGCCAAGGCCCCGTATGGGGGGAAAGGAGGGGGGGCTGCTTTCAAGGCGGCCTCTGGTCTGCTGGGTTTCCCAGGAGCCTCTTTCCTCTTCCACCAGGCGCAAAACCTGCCTCCCAGGTGAGGCCAGGGGAGTCCAAGCCCCCCATGACTCTTGGGGGAAGCTTCCTACGGGCCCTCGGCTAATTCACACAAAGTTCATCCATTTCCTCTGGTTGGTTGGGAGGCTCCGAATATTCCCCCATCCCTCTTTTCCCCCTTTCGTCAACCCAAATGCATTGAAGGAGGTTTTCCTCTTTCTTCTGTTGTGTTTCTATGGCGGTGTGGTTATGTTTTTTATATATCCTCTTTTATTACGTCTGTTTCCTTTGAGCCCTTTAGATGTGAAGCTCTCCAGTCCAAAAGCTGGAGGAGAAAAGGGGGACGATGGTGCCGAACTCCCAGTTGTCCTTGAGAGCCTGGGGGGGGCTCCGGCCTGAGGCGATCTGCGCTCCGATTGGCTGCTCTGGGTGGAAAGGGGGCGTTTCCCCCTTTTCCCGCCTTTTTCTTCCGTGGCCTGTGGGAGATTTACCTCAGGAGGTTCCAGATTGTTCTTTTGCCATTGGGACCTTTGGGGTTGAGCCTCCTCCAGGTTCTCCCATGCGGCCTTGCAAGGGGAGGCATTGCCCACAGGAGCCCAACTCTTCTCCGTCTTTGAGACAATTCCTCCCATCACACACCGGCCGAGTCTTATTGTGGTGCCCCAAGACCCCAGATGAGGGAGGGGAGGGGAAGTTCTGTGAACGTCCTGCAGAGCCAGTCTGGATGAGCTCTGAGGGGAAGAGGCTCAGTTGGAGGGCTGCCCAGGGGCAACTGGGGTTGCTGGGGAGAAGGGAGGGTCTTCCATTCAGGGCTGCTCCATTGAACCCCCCCCCCACTTTCCCCCAGAACTGGTCTTCCCCTCCGGGGCAAACCAGGAATGGCTGAAGGTGAATTTCTTGGAGGTCATCTAGTCCAACCCCTGCTAGACCATTTATACCATCGAACAGAGGAGACCCTATAAACCATTAGAATCTGAGCCCCAAAGAGGGAGGGAGGGAAGGAGGCGTTGGGTGCCAAAATGGAGGAGGACCCTCTGGTTGTGAAGGAGACAAATGGCTCAAATGGCTGGGTGAATGTAGGGGGAGTCTGAGATGCCCCCCCAAAGGGCTCCCCACAAGTGCTTGGGGAGGACTGTGCCTGCTCACATTCTGGTCCTCCAAAGGGGGCTTGAGGGGAAGCAGAGCAAGGGGGCCTCCAAGCAGGAGGGGGGTCCCACCACTCCCCCTCCCAGGATCTGCCCACCCTCCTCCCGAACCACTTCTGCCTTCGGACCCAAAGTAGCCGGGATGGTCGATCCAGAGGAAGCGGAGGGAGGAGCCTCCTGTGGGGGCAGGAAAGAGGAGGAGGAGGAGGAGGAAGAGGAAGGAAGGGAGGATTCCAGGCTTTCCTGCTTCTAAAGTTTATTCTTTTATAGCAAAGCGAAGGGAAGGGAAGTGACTCGGAGGACGAATAATGTAGATGAAGCTGCTGTGGGTTCAAAGCCAGGAGAGATGGGGGGACAGGTGGGCCCAGCGTCCCTGGGGACAGTCTAGATCAGGGTCCTCAAACTTTTTGAACAGGGGGGCCGATTCAGAGTCCCTCAGACTGTTGTGGGGGCCGGACTGCTCCCTGGGCGTGGCTAGGTGGTCATGTGACTGGGTGGGTGTGGTCAATTTAACAGTCCATTTTTTTTGCCTTTCTCCTTCCTAAGCTCCTGTTTAAATTGTTTTCAAAGACTTTTAATTGAAAGCAGGACTTTACAAGCCCAGAGCTGCTTTTCAAGGCTGCACCGGCAAGATCTCCCCTCAGCCGGCCTCCCAGTTGGCTCCCCGGAAGAGGAGGCCCAGGGTGAGGGGCGGGGCTTAATCACACCACTCCGCGGGCCGGGATACTTTGCATTGGCGGGCCGTAGTTTGAGGCTGGCTGGTCTAGATGGTCTCCACCCCTCCCTCCCAAGAAAGAGCGGCCCTGAAAGGAAGCTGGGGGGGGTGTCTCAGCAGGAGAAGGTCCAGGCTGCCATTCTCCTCCTCTCCCAACCTTCAGCCTCCGTTTCTCAGAGGCTGCAAACAGGACAAAGAGTCATCGGCCACTAAAGAAAAAATATCCTTTTGCATCGGAGAGCAGGATTAATTCATGAGTGCTGTAGAAAAAGAGATGGGGAAGAAAATCAGAAGATAACGAGACACTTTTAGTGTCAATAACATATTTTTCTTCCCTTTCAGCCCCCACCCCCAAGGCAGGCCCAGACGGTTGACAGGCAGGGACGGATAGAGGGAGAATCCGCCCATTTCAGGGAGGAAAAGGCTGGGAAGGACCAGGGATTCCTCCCCATTTCATCTCCCTTTGGAAATGTCTCAAGAATTCTGGGTGAGATTTTAGCGTTTGTGTCTGCTTTTCATTGCAATATTTTTTCAGGTCTCTGTAAGGAAAAACTGTCCAAAGTCTGAAAAATGTGCACAGCAAGGAGATTTTGTTCAGGCATGTTTTTTCTTTAAACGGAGCAATTAAAGAATTTTAAAAGCCACCAATAACTTTTAGAAGGGGTTCAGATAAAGGGGAAGAGGAGAAACTCACCTGCAGGAGGTTGGATGGGAATTGCTGGAAGGAGAAAAAGACCCAATCAGGACCCTTCATGGGCTGGAGGACTCAGGGGTCCCCCTCCCCATTGATAGCCCATAATAGGTTGCATTGTCTTCACTTATAGCCCCTCCAAGAACAGAAGTTCCCATAAACATTCCTCAAGGGGCCCCTCTTGGCCACCTGCTAAGCTTGAGGAGAGGCCTCCCCTAGAGGGTCCCCTCCCCACAACCTCTCCTCCAGCCCCCCCAGACTCACCTTTCTTGCTCTTCAGGTAGGAGAAGAGCCCCACAGCCAGGAAGGCCACTCCTATCACGGCCCCCATGATCCCCGTCCAGAGTTTGCTCCTGGCAGAGCTGGAGGAACGGGGCTCTGGGGAAGGAGAAGGAGCCTCACCTGAGCAGGAGGATCAGGTCCACCTTCCCCCAGGAGGCTCCATTCCTGCGCTCCCCCCCCCAAGGAGGGTCTTTCCCCCCTTCTCAGGGCAGGATGGGGTCCCCAGATAAGTAGGGGAGGGAGGGGAGGGAGTGGAGGGAGGGACTTACCCCACTGGACGGTGATGGGGGGCCTCCAGGCTGGCATGCCCCCACCTTGCAAGTGTAGACGTCCCCCCGTTGGGGCTGGGTCTCCAGCATCACCTGGAGCTGGTAGGTCCAGTCTCCGTTCTGGAGCTCCTCCCCGAAGGCCACGCCCTCCTCCTCCGGCCCGCCCGTTCTTCAGCCACTGGACCTCGATCTCCACGGGGTAAAAGCTGGTCGCGGTGCAGAGGAGGATGGTGTTTGGGGGAAGAGGGCTCCATCTTGGTGGGGGAGATGGAGACGGAGGGCTTGGCTGGAGGGAAGGAGGGGAAGGAGCCACATGAGACACTTTTGAGTGTCTGTGGAGATTTTCAGTCATCCAAGTCATGGATGCTTTTTTTCCAAAAGGCAACTGGATTTTGTTTTTCCATGAAGACATTTCGCTTCTCATCCGAGGAGCTTCTTCAGTTCTGACTGTCCCAATTGAAGCTTCTTGGGTGAGAAGCAAAAGGCCTTCAAGGGAAAAACAAAGTCTATTTGCCGTCTGAAGAAACTCCTTTGGGACGGTGTTTGGAGTCCTCTTCCAAAGCGAA
Organism: Pituophis catenifer annectens; assembly: GCF_029215685.1. Taxonomy (NCBI): domain Eukaryota; kingdom Metazoa; phylum Chordata; class Lepidosauria; order Squamata; family Colubridae; genus Pituophis; species Pituophis catenifer. The sequence continues at coordinate 4,823,565 of NW_027256882.1, forward strand.
TGGCAGCAAGGAATGAAAAGGGATCCTGAGAAATGGGAAAACCTAAATCCTTCCTGGTTGGGATCAGGTGATCTCATCCAAAGGGAAGAATCCTCAAAATAGGCAAATCGGACAGCAGAAGGAAGAGAATAAGAGAGTTGGAAGGGACCTTGGAGGTCTTTTAGTCCAACCCCCCTGCTCAGGCAGGAAACCCTCCACCACTTCAGACAAATGGTTGTCCAATCTCTTCTTAAAGACCCCCAGCGATGGAGCGCCCACGATTTCTGGTGGCAAGCAGTCCCACTGGTTAATTATCCTCACTGTTAGGAAGTTTCTCCTTAGTTCCAGGTTGCTTCTCTCCTTGATTAGTTTCCATCCGTTGTTTCTTGTCTCAGTCACCATGAAACCACATTGTTTAAAATTAGGTGTAGTAATTTCCAAGGAATCTGACAGAGAATTAAACAATCCCTGCTTCAGAGTTGAAAGGAAGTAGGATGTGTTTCTTAGGACCTAAAATTCAGATTTAAGGTTTGTGGGAGTTTTTGGACTCTCCCCCCAAAATCCGGAGCCTCCCCAGGAAGGGAGACGGAAGGGATTTGGCTGCAGGGGAAGCCGAGTCTGTGACCAAAAAGGGGGCTTCAAGGGGGGCTTTTCTCCCTGACCCCCAAAATCAGCTGAAGGAAATTTCTCAGCCTCTGAATCAGCTTCTGCTCAAGGCAGAGGAAACGCCAGACCAGGATTCTGTGTGATTTGAGTTTGATTCACAATGATAAATTCTATCTGGATTGATTGATTTTATTGTTTAGTTTATTTATTGCTATTATTAGTTTATTATGTCTTCGAGCGGTGGCGCGCTCTCCGGCCCCCAAAGCTCCACTCGTTCTCCAGGTGGCGCAGATCCTCAGGGCCCTGGCCTCCGTCTGATGTTATGCAACGCCAGGTCCGTAGTAAATAAAGCCCCCCTCATTTGTGATCTTGTTCAGGAGGGGGGAGTGGACCTGGCAGGTATTACGGAAACCTGGTTGGGCCAAGAGGGGGGGGTCCCTCTCGTTGAAATGTGCCCACCAGGTTTCCGCGCATTCCATCAGCCGAGGTTGCAGGGTAGGGGCGGGGGGGTAGCGGTTATTATTAACGAAGGTCTGAGACCGAGGGAGGCCACTGTTCCTCAGACGGCCGGCTGTGAATCCCTCCTTGTGAAATGGGGTCACGGGGTTCAGATGGGTTTGCTGATCACGTACCTGGCTCCCTGCCATGTGGCAGCAGCCCTGCCCGAGCTACTCAGCGTCATCGCCGCGGTGGCGGTTGAGACCCCTAGGCTTATGGTCATGGGGGATTTCAACTTGCCGTCCATTGGTGAGGCATCTGAGGTGGCTCCGGAGTTCATGGCTTCCATGACAGCCATGGACCTGACCCAGTTAATTCATGGCCCTACCCACACGGGGGGAAACACGCTGGATCTGGTTTTTGTCTCTGGACAGTGGTTGAGTATCTTGAGATAGGGGATATAGTTGCCGAGCCTTTGTCATGGTCAGATCACTCTCTCCTTCGTCTTGACCTCCGAACCGCTGCACCCTGCCGCAGGGAGGCGGAGCCGGTAAGATGGTTCCGCCCCAGGCGCCTGATGGAACCTGATAGGTTCCAGATGGAGCTTGGGCCATTTTCTGAGGCTCTGGCACACGCCTCGGCTGGAGACCTAGTGGCCGCCTGGGATAGGGCGGCCGCTGGAGCTCTGGACCGGGTCGTGCCTTTGCGGCCTCTGACCCGGCGCCGATCTCATTTGGCTCCTTGAATTACTGAGGAGCTAAGGGAGTTGAAGCGCCGGAAAAGACGCCTAGAGAGTAGTTGGAGGACCAGTCTTTCAGAATCGGACCGGACACTGGTAAGATCTCATATTAGGAATTACCTAGTGGCGATAAAAGCATGAAATGTAGCTATTTTGCTGCTCTTATTGCGTCATCAGATAACCGCCCGGCCGCCCTGTTTAGGGTGACCCGCTCCCTGCTCCACCAGGAAGCGCGGGAGGACCCCTTGGAGGGTAGAGCCGAGGATTTTGTTCAGTATCTGCATGACAAAAATCACTCAGATCCGGGAAGATCTGGACTCCGACTGGGTAGTCTCAGGGGGAGGGACTGGGGCAGGTCTTGAGAATGTTATCTGGGATGAGTTTGATCCTGTGACCCCTGAGGACATGGACAGGATTCTGGGTAGACTGAACGCAACCACTTGTTTATTGGACCCGTGCCCCTCCTGGTTAGTGCTGGCTTCCCGGGAGGATTATAAATATATAGATATATTTATAAATATATAAATATATAAATATATAAATATATAAATATATAAATATATAAATATATAAATATATAAATATATAAATATATAAATATATAAATATAGAGAGACTGGCTCCAGGAGATTATAAATGCTTCGTTGGGTGAGGGTGACTTCCCCGCCACCTTGAAAGAGGCGGTGGTGAGGCCTCTCCTCAAGAAGCCTTCCCTGGACCCAGCAGTGTTGGTTAATTATCATCCGGTCTCCAACCTTCGTTTTGTGGCGAAGGTTGTTGAGAGTGTGGTTGTGCGACAGCTCCCCCAGTACCTGGATGAAACGACATATCTGGATCTGTTCCAGTCGGGCTTCAGGCCTGGGTACAGCACGGAAACGGCATTGGTCGCGTTGGTTGATGATCTCTGGAGGGCTCGGGACAGGGGTTGCTCCTCTGTCCTGGTCCTATTAGATCTCTCAGCGGCTTTTGATACCATCGACCATGGTATCATGCTGCACCGGCTGGAAGAGTTAGGGGTGGGGGGGCACTGTTCTACGGTGGTTCTCCTCCTTTCTCTCTAACCAGTTGCAGTCTGTGTTGGCAGGGGGGCAGAGGTCGTCCCCGAGGCCCCTCGTATGTGGGGTGCCACAAGGGTCGGTCCTCTCGCCCCTTCTGTTCAACATTTATGTAAAGCCACTGGGCGAGATCATCCGTGGTTTCGGGGTGAAGTTCCATCAGTACGCTGATGATACCCAGCTGTACATCTCCACCCCGGACCACCCCAACGATGCCCTTGAAGTGATGTCCCGGTGTCTGGAGGCCGTGCGGATCTGGATGGGGAGGAACAGGCTCAGGCTCAACCCATCCAAGACTGAGTGGCTGTGGTTTCCGACGTCCCGATATAGTCAGTTGATGCCATCGCTGACTATTGGGGGGCGAATCACTGGCCCCCACGGAGAGGGCTCGCAACTTGGGTGTCCTCCTGGATTCACGGCTTTCTTTAGAAGAGCACTTGACGGCCGTGACCGGGAGGATTTTTCATCAGGTTTGCCTGATTCGCTAGTTGCGTCCCTTTCTGGATCGGGACTCCTTATGCACGGTCATTCATGCCCTCGTCACTTCCCCGCCTGGACTATTGTAACGCTCTCTACATGGGGCTCCCCTTGAGGAGCACCCGGAGGCTCCAACTGGTGCAGAGTGCGGCTGCGCGGGTGGTGATGGAAGCGACATGGCGTTCCCATGTAACACCTCTCCTGCGCGAGCTGCACTGGCTCCCGGTTGTCTTCCGTGTGCGCTTCAAGGTTTTGGTGACCACCTTTAAAGCGCTCCATGGCTTAGGACCTGGGTTATTTACGGGACCGCCTACTTCCACAAATAGCCTCCCACCGGCTGGTATGCTTTCATAGAGAGGGTCTCCTCCGGGTGCCATCAGCCAAGCAGTGTCGACTGGCGGCCCCCAGGGGGAGGGCCTTCTCTGTGGGGGCACCCACTATCTGGAACGAGCTCCCCCCAGAGATACGGAGGATCCCGGATCTGCGCACCTTCCGCCGTGCTCTTAAGACCCTCTTATTCCAGCAAGCCGGCCTGGCCTAATTTTTCTCCCCTTTCTTTTAAATTTTAAATTTGTTTTAAATTTATTGGGATTTTAATTGTCGTGGGCCAATATTATTTAATTTGGTTTTAAATTGTTCTTAACTTTTGTATTTCTGTATTTTATCTTGTGCTTGTTCACCACCCTGAGTCCTTCGGGAGTAGGGCGGTATACAAATTTAATAAAACATAAAACATAAAACATTATTTATTCTATTATTTAGTTAGTTTATTGTTTATTTATTTTATTATTCAGTCAATTTATTATTCTTTATTTAATCTTATTACTTATTTATTTTATTTATTAATTTTTTATTTTATTTATTTATTTAGTTTCTCATTTATTTATTTTTCATTTATTTATTTAATTTGTTCATTTAATTTTATATATTCGTTTATTTTACTTACTTACTTATTTGTTGGATTTAAAAGATGCGGGACTGGAAATGACTCAGAATAAAGAATAAAGAGAAGGAAGACCTGAAGAGAAAGGATTTCATGGATTCCCTTTGAACATTCATTTTTTTTATCCTAAAATCTCAAAGACCCCAGAGGGGGAGGGAGCCCCCCCCCCTTATTGGCCTTCTGGGGCTCTGGGGCTTTGCTGGGGGGGCAGAGAGGAGGAGGCAGCCGTGGTCAGAGTCCTGAATCTCCCGGCCTTTTAATTAGTCCTTTAATTAATTTTACCACTGAATTTGAATCACCCTTGCTTTTTAAATAACCTCTCAATCTTCATCCGGGAGAGTCTCAATCAAGGAGAGGAAAGGAAAGGAAAGAAAAGGAAAAGGGGGTCCCGGCCTCCCCTTTCCCCAAACTCTCCCCCCAACTCACCTACCCCCCACGAACTCACCTCTCCGGCCAATCACAGAACTCCTCTGGAGAACCTTGTAGCTGTCCCGACAGAAGGAATCCACTTGGGCCTCCGCGATCTGCAGGTAGACCTTGTCTCTGTTCCACCTGTCCACATCGGACTGCACCAACGGAATGATGGCCACAAACTTCCCAAGGTCGCTGTCAAAGCGGGCATACTCCCGCCGGTCGTAGATGCTCCTGCCCAGGAGTCGCACCCGCTGTGTCCCGTTGAGGCAGTGGCACTCGGACTTCACCTGGTACAAAAAATGGGCTGCGAGGGGGAGGAGGAGGGGAAGGAAGGCCGTCAGGAGGGACTCCAGGGCCCATCGTTCCCAGCCGCCAGGACAGGAGGAGGAGGGACAGGAGACTTTCCGTGGGAGACTCATTGACAGACGCCCCCCTGGAGGACGGAAGGGGAATTTGGGAGTCCCAGGGAGAGTAGAACTTCCTGGGGGTCTGGAAGGGGGAGAGGAGAAAGAGGGGGGGCTTCCCTGCTGTGCTCCCCCTCCTTCCTCCCAGGGTTGAGAAAGGCAGGCAGAAGTTCAACCGGTCGAACAGGAGGACTTTGGATCCTGGGGGGGCTTTTTTGTGCCCCCCCCAAGCAGTAGGAAGGATGGGGGAGGGGTGAAGAGACCACCAGAAACACTCTGGGCTGGAGGTAGTGTTTTTTTTAAATTTTTAATATAAAAATATATTTTTTTAATTTTTAATACAAATATACAAACATTTTAGATTTTTAATCTATATACTAAACTTTATTACATATATTAAAAGATTTTAATATCTTTTGTTCTCAGTTACAACCTGCCAGCCGCACAGAGTCCCCTTGTAGGGGAGGCATCACAGAAGAGATTTAGGGAAGGGACCTTGGAGGTCTTCTAGTCCAACCCCCTGATCAAGCAGAGTCTGGGGAGGGGGAAGAATGGGGACATCCGGAGGGATCCTTCTGGGCTGCCCCCCTCCCTCCCCTCAACCCACACCTCCTCTGGTTACCCCCAACTTTTCTTCTCCCCCTCATCTTCTGCCCTTCTAGGATTTGGGGGAGAATCGGGGCTCTCTCCTCTCCCCCTCCCTAATTAACCCCCAAAGACCACCTCAAATGGAAGGAAAGGGAGAGATTTGGGGAGCCAATTGAGGGGAGCAACTCAGAACTCCCCCCCCCATCATCAGTTCCCCCCTGTGGCTCCCCCTCCCCCCCAGGTGCTGATCGGGCGATGGGGGATTATGGGGTGGGGGAGTCTTGGTCTCCTCCCCAAATTCAGAGCCCCCCAGAAGGGATCGAGGCTCAAATCCTGCCTGACTATCACAGCCTTAAGGGGAAAAAATGAAGTTTTTGAACCTGAAAAAATTATATTTTCTTATATTTTTGATGGCCTTTGTGGATTCAGGTCTGGAAATGCCTCAGTTTCCCTCTTTCGCTTTCGCTTTCCGACGCCTTCCTCTTTCCATGCAGGGAACTCTCGCGGCAACCGGCTTTGGGGGCTCCGTATTCGGGTGCCATGCGGGGTCTGGAAGCTCCCACTCCCACCCAGGCACAGTCACGGGGGGGGGGGAGACAGGGGGGTGTCCGAATGCGCCTCATTTCAGTTCTTCCGCCTTCCCACGACCCCCTCCCCACCACAGTCACAAAGAAGGGAGACGGCGACCCCTCTTCTTCCCTCTGGGCGAAGTGGGGCGAGCGAGGGAGCGGAGACCAAGCGGAGATCGAGGCTTCTGAGGCTCCCGCCTCTCTTGCCTTCGACCCCTTTCCCCACTACTGGGGTCTCAGCCCCTCTCTTCCCCCCCTTCCTCCAGGAGCCCCCAAGGCCCCTCCCAGCCCCTCTCCTCCCCCCGCCCAGCCCCCTCCTTACCGGGGGTCTCCTTCCCGCCTTCGCTTCTGGGAATCCGGGCCAGCGCCCCCACCAGCAGCATCAGGGGGACCCCAGGAAAAGCCATGGCTGCTGCCCCACAAGCGCCCCAAAGGGAGAGGGAGAAAGAGGCCGAGGCTCCCAGCCCCAGAGGCGGAATCGGAGGGTCTGAATGGGAGAGCGGGGCGTTTTCCTGGAACTTCGGACTTGGGCGTGCCCAGGAAAGCGGAAGGACCAATGGGAACCCTCCCTTCTGCAGCGTCATCGGTCTCCGGGCAGAGCCTCCCTTGACTTCACTGCAAGAGAAGCGAGTTCAGCGCAGAGAGAGAAGCGGAGACGGTGCGGGGGGCCCTTCAGTCTTGGGGGGCTGCAGCTCAAGGGGGGATTCAGGTCAGCCCTGGAGGGGGGAACAGGCTTCCTTTTGCCCTCCCCCCCACCCGCCCTGGCTCCGGCTGGAGTGGGGCTGCAGTGGAGGAGAGAAGGGGAGGCCAGCGAGATCTTGGGTGACCTGAGCAGGCAGACTGGGGAGCCCTTGGGCACCTAGACACACACACACACACACCGCCCCTTCCCTCCCCTTTGATTCTCCCTCCTCGCTCCCCACCCATTTTCCCCCCCTCCCTCCCCCTCTCGCTCTCTTCTCTCTCCTCTCGCTTTCCCTCCTTTTCGCTTTTCACCCTCCCCTTTGTTCCCTCCCCCTCCCTCTTCTTTATTCCTCTCTCGCATTTCCCCCTCCCACCCCCAGTTCTCTGTCCTGCTCTGCGTGGGCAACATTTCCTCCTCCTGACGCAGGACTGGGGGTCGGGCTTCCTCAGGCACCAAAAACCGGCAGGAAAGGGGGAGGCGGCCCTCGGGGAGGCGGGCAAGAGGACTTGAAGACCCCCAATTTCCTCCCTTGTGCCCTGAGCCTCCGGAAGGTGGGAAAATCTAAAAGGCTACTTGTTATGCGGGGTGAATGAGGACACAGAAGCCAGGTCATGAGTAACAACAGCTCTTTACTTCATGGTGTGAATCCAGCAACTGACCCAGGGAAACAGCTCCCTTTATATACCTTACAGTCCTGGCAGTTAGCCAATCAGAATAGAGCAATTAACATTCAAACTTTCCTGCCAGAACTATATACATTACACCCCTCCCTTCCCAGAAGGCACTTGGGGTGTACATCTGCATACGAAATCACGCAGGTGACTTGGCCGTGTCTGGACCCTGGTTGACCTGTGGCGTCGAGCGGGTCGGAGGGACCTTTTGTTTCTCCCGGCTCCGCCAATGGAACCTCCTGGATTTGGGTGGGGGCGTTGACTTCTTCGGCTGGCCCAGATTCCACGAGCGGGAAACTCTGGATACTGCAGTCTTCACATAAGCCCTCCGCTTGTCTCGGGCTTGAGCTAGCTGTGAGAAGTGATTGGTAGTTAGGGCCTGGATCGTCAGGAATGCTTTCTGGTTCGGCGACTACCCTTTTCCTTAGTTGGTCTATGTGCCTTCGCCAGATTCTTCCATCTCCCATGTCTATCGTGTACGACTTGGGGCCGGTTGTGTCCATAATTGTCCCTGCTACCCATAGGGGCCCATCTGCATAGTTCCTAGTGTACACTGGTGTCCCTATCTGAAATTCCCTCAGTCTTTTCTCAGATCCCTTGAAACTGTCCGGGGAACAGTTCGGGTGCAACCTGTCTAGCATGCATCTGAGTTTCTGACCCATTAGTAGCTCGGCCGGGCTGTGGCTGGTGGTGGTGCATGGTGTGGAATGTTGGGCCGCAATGAATTTGTCTATTCTAGTTTACCAGTCCCCAGAGCCTAATCGTGAGAGTGCTTCCTTAGCCGTTCTCACAAATCTCTCAGCCAGACCATTACTAGCCGGATGAAAAGGAGCAGACAGTGCGTGCCTGATTCCTAGCTCTGCCAGGTACCCCTCAAACTGTGTGGTGGTGAATTGGGGCCCATTGTCTGACATGAGCATGTCCGGTAACCCATGGTTGGCAAATAACTTCCTGAGTACCCTGATTACTGCGTCTGTGGTACTGGATTTCATCAACCTGATCTTGAGCCATTTCGAGTAAGCGTCAGCGATGACCAGGAAGGTTTGGCCGTGAAAGGAACCAGAGAAATCTATATGTATTCTTGACCAGGGACCCTGGGGACGCTCCCATTCCTGACTGGTGCTGTGGGGGGATCTGGCTTGGACTCTTAGCAGGGTTGACACTTCCCCACCCACTTGGTGATGTCATTGTCCATTTGTAGCCACCAAACATAGCTCCTAGCTAGCCCCTTCATTCTTACAATCCCCGGATGCCCATGATGCAACAATTGCCCAGCATGTCATCCGGGGAGACAAGGCAACAGGTGTGGATTGGTCCCCTGCCAGGAGGCCCAAAAGCAGCTGATGATCTGTGATGAGGTTGAAGTACCGGCCAAACAAATATGCATGGAACTTTTTTACTCCCGAGATGGCTGTCAAAGCCTCTCTGTCCAGCTGGCTGTAGTTCCGCTCAGCACTGGAAAGGGTGCGGGAATAGTAAGCAATGGGCGCCTCTAGTCCATTCGGTAGTCTGTGGCTCAAAATGGCCCCAACGCCAAAAGGGGACGCATCGCAGACTAACACAAGGGGAAGCGTGGCGTTATATTGAATAAGGAAACTTTCTGCGGATAGAAGTTTCTTTACGGCGGCGAATGCAGCTGACTTGGCTTTCCCCCAGACCCATGGTGCATTCTTTGCCAACAGCTTGTGTAGGGGTTCCACTACTGTTGCCTTGTCGCTCAGGAAGATGGCGTAGAAGTTCAAAAGGCCCCAAAATTGCCTGTAGTTCCGCCTTGTTTTTTGGGGTGGGTGCCTCCCGAATCACTCTGATTTTATTCTCAGTGGAGTAAATTCCCGGTACCCCAGGAATTCCACAGATGGGACTGCTATCATGCATTTGTTATGTTTAACTCTGAAGCCAGCGGTCCTGAATTTCATTAGCACTTCCCTCAATCTGTCTCCCAATTGTTGCTTGTCTGCCACAGTGATGAGTACATCATTGAGATTGGGTACAACCCCTGGCAACCCCTGCAGCAGTCGCTCCATTGTGCTCTGAAATAGTCCAGGAGCTATGCTGACCCCGAATTGGAGCCTAGTACACTTGAAGGCACCTCTATGCGTTACGATAGTCTGTGCCTCTGCGGTAGCACCATCTACCGGCAGCTGCTGGTACGCCTGCGCAAGATCGAGTTTTGCGAAAATCTTGCCAGGGCCTAGAGAATGCAGCAAATGGTGTACAATCAGTACTGGGTAAGCGCTCTGCTGGAGAGCCTTATTAATTGTGCATTTATAATCAGCGCAAATGCGCACTAACCTGTCAGGCTTAACTGGGGTCACAATTGGGGTCTCCCATTGTGCGTGGTCGACGGGAACCAGCACCCCTTGCTTGATGAGTTTGTCTAGCTCAATGTCTATCTTTGGCTTTATGGCGAACGGTACCCTCCTAGGCTTTAAACGGATCGGGGCAATATTGGGGCCGAGGTGTTCGTCAAACACGTCCTGGAACTCCTGCATCAGGTCGTCCTTCAGGGTGCTGCTTATGTTGCGGACTCAGGTGAACTCCATGCCCAGGGCTTTAAACCAGTCCATCCCCAGGAGGCTTGGGAGGTTTCTGCTGACAATGGTGAGGGGTAGTTTCCTCTGGTATTCCCCATATTCAACCTGGAACACGCCGATTCCTTCCACTGGGATCCGGTTGCCCTGGTAATCGCGTAGTCTAAGCCTCTGGTGTTGTAGCTGATGCTTCTTTACGCTAGGCACAGCTTTCTTTAGTTTGAGCCAGGACATGATGGTTAGAGGCGAGCCGGTGTCGATCTCCATCTTGCACTCGCTTCCTTCAATCTCCACCATTGTATATACCTTCTTCTCTGGAGTTGTGCTTGCCTGGCCAATGCTGATGGTGCAGGTCTCGTAGCTCTCGAATTTCGCGCCCTTTCTGTAGTTGCCGTGCTTGTTGGTCCTTTTCTGCGATGCTGGCTCTGGTTGGCTGGAGCCGCCTCGTGGCTTGTGCTGACTGGTTGAGTAGCTCTGCAGACCCTTGCCAGGTGACCCTTCCTGTCGCAACGCCTGCAAACAGCATCCCAGAACTTGCAGGTCTGGCGATGGTGGGACTTTTCACAGCTCACGCAGGCTTCTCGATGCTCTCTCTGGTCCCGCCGATATTTCTCGGTCTGGAAGATGTCCTCGTCAGACTCCTCCTCGCTTTCGGTTTGGGCCGTCTCGCAATGTACCGGGGGCCGACCGTTGCGTTGTCCCCGCTTGTGCTGGTCGCTGTAAGGTCTCTGCAGCCTTTGTAGAGGATTCGTGAGCCCTTGCCTCATCAAGCGCGATGTGGAGCATTAGATTTGCCTGGCGAGCAGTTTTCTCTGTAGGCGAATATCTCTAACGCCACAGATTAGTTGCTCTAGGAGTGCATCATCAAGGTCGTGGTACTCACAATGTGTCGCAGCCTTGCGCAGGGCAGCCATGTACGCATTGATCGGTTCTCCCTCTCACTGCAACCACTGGCGAAACTCGTACCTCTGCACGAATTTGGAGGGTACTGGAGCGTAGTGTGCCTTCAGCACAGCCTGTAGAGCTTGCCATGAGATAGCCTGAACTGGGGTCAGTTCAGATAGTGACTCTGCCATATCGAACACTTTGGTTCCGCAATGGCTCAAGAATAAAGCTCTTTTTCGGTTGTCTGAGAGACCCTGTAGGTCGCTACCCTCCAGAAAACACTCGAATCGCACCATGTAGGACCCCCATTTCTCTCTGGCAGGGTCGAAAGGCGCTGGTGGCATGTAAGCAGACATCGCGTTTGTTTCTCTCTGGGTGCTCTGCTCGTCTGCCTGGCTGGATTCTAGACTTCAGCTCTCTATGTTGCTTCGTGGCCTCAGCTCGTTCCATAGCTTCTTGTCTCAAAATCCCACCATGTTATGTGGGGTGAATGAGGACACAGAAGCCAGGTCATGAGTAAAAACAGCTCTTTACTTCATGGTGTGAATCCAGCAACTGACCCAGGGAAACAGTTCCCTTTATATGCCTTACAGTCCTGGCAGTTAGCCAATCAGAATAGAGCAATTAACATTCAAACTTTCCCGCCAAAACTATATACATTACACTACTGAGGTTAGAGGTGGGGGCAAGGACCAAGGAAGGAGAGACCCCTTGTTGCACCCCTTTAGGATTTCTGCATTCGGCTCCACTCTCACCTTCTCTCCCCTCTCTGGACAAGGAGAACTGGGCTCCTCTTCCAGGAACTGGGAAAAGGGGGAGGGGGAGAGTTTCAGAGAGATCAGGCAAGGCTGAAAGAGGAATGGGAAGTGAATCTTTTGAGGGAGGCAAGCTGAAGAGGGCCTGAAGCTTCTCCCTCCTTGTCTTGGAGGAGTTTCAGCCTATACAATAGCCCAGATGCTTCCTGGTGGTCTCCCATCCTCAGGCTCACCAGGCCCATCTCTCTCAGCTGGGTGAGGGCATCGGAGGCTGGGCAGCTGCCAGCTGTTGAGGGCTGAGGATAAAATGCCAGCTAATGGTTGGTGATGCCAGACCAGGCCAGGGCTCAGAGCCCCAACCCTCTCCCAGCTGCAGCAGGCAGACATCCCACAGGGCGCCTATCCTGAGGTGGCCTGGATCCTTTCCTGGGATGGGGGGAGGGGCAGCACCAGCCTCAGCAGGCCAGAACTGGGTCCCCTCCTGCAGCTGAAGGAGGCGGCAGAGTCCGAACCTGCCCCACAATTGTGTGTTTGGACACAGCCAGTCACCCAAAATTGGCCCCAGATCCAGAGAGACTCTGGTGGGATCCCATCGCTCTCCTGATCAAAGCAGAACTTTCCCCTCCCCCACAAGACTTTGATTGAGTTCTTCCTGACACCCCCCCCACCCACCCCACACAGAGCATCACTTCTTTCTCCAGCCCCCAACAGCTGCAGAGGCTCTTGGGTTTCGCTTCCCCACGCAGCCATCCTGAAGCCTGAAGCTCTGGGCTCCTCCGAAGCAGAACTGAGGAACTGGCCAGGATCCAGCAGGAAACAAACCTCCATTCTTCATCAGGGCAGCTCAGGGACTGCCTTCCTCTGCCCCATGGCTGGGTCTCCAAATGGGGCAGCCACAAGGTCCTCTGCCCCATTGGAAGCGGCTGAAGGGGCCCTTCCCCACCACCTCATTATAGTTCTCTAGTCCTTTCTCCATTGGTTAAAGCCCATTGAAGAAAGGAGTCCTTGACTTATGACGGTTCATTTAGTGACCGTTTGAAGTTACAATGGCATTGAAAAAAGTGACTCTTCGCCTAATATTCCTTCTTTTTAAAATATTTTTTATTGCTCTGAATGTTTTTTTTAATCCTTTCATGTATATACTGGTTTTTAGCTTTGTTGTATGTGATACTTGTTGTGAGATGGGTGGCTATATAAATTTGAGACAGATAGACAGACAGACAGACTGATAGACCCTAACCCTTATATTTTGAATGTAAGCAGAGACAGTAGAAGCTTATTCGTCCACATCAGTGTGTTGTCCATTCGTTGCAGCCTCTTTAAATACGTTCCAATTTCTGCCCTTGAAGGAATCTCCTCGTAGAGCCTCCATGGCTTCTGCCGGCCTCAGTCTCCCTAGTTCTCTCCTGGGTCCTCTCTGATGAACCTTAAAGGCTTCTATGCTGACCGGAGCCTCCCAGAGAGAGGATCGGAGGGGCCAGGAGGAGGGGGAGGGGGAGGGGCGGCCTTCAAGGCTCCCTGGGGGTTGGAGAAGGCCCCGTCCAGGGTCTCCCCTCCCCTAGTGGCAAAGGCCCCGTATGGGGGGAAAGGAGGGGGGGCTGCTTTCAAGGCGGCCTCTGGTCTGCTGGGTTTCCCAGGAGCCTCTTTCCTCTTCCACCAGGTGCAGAACCTGCCTCCCAGGTGAGGCCAGGGGAGTCCAAGCCCCCCATGACTCTTGGGGGGAGCTTCCTCCGGGCCTCAGCTAAGTAACGGAAAGTTCCATCTCTTTCCTCTGGTTGGTTGGGGGGCTCCGAATATTCCCCCATCCCTCTTTTCCCCCCTTTTATCTCAACCCAAATGGACTGAAGGAGGTTTTTGTCTTTCTTCCTTTGCGTTTCTATGGCGGTGTGGTTCTTTTTTTTTATATATCCTCTTTTATTACATCTGTTTCTTTTGAAGCCATTAGAGGTGAAGCTCTCCAGTCCAAAAGCTGGAGGAGGAAAGGGGACGATGGTGCCGAACTCCCCGTTGGCCTTGAGAGCCTGGGGGGGCTCCTGCCTGAGGCGATCTGCGCTCCGATTGGCTGCTCTGGGTGGAAAGGGGTGTTCCCCCCTTTTCCCGCCGTTTTCTTCCGTGGCCTGTGGGAGATTTACCTCAGGAGGTTCCAGATTGTTCTTCTGCCATTGGGACCTTTGGGGTTGAGCCTCCTCCAGGTTCTCCCACGTGGCCTTGCAAGGGGAGGCATTGCCCACAGGAGCCCAACTCTTCTCCGTCTTTGGGACAATTCCTCCCATCACACAGCGGCCAAGTCTTCCTGTGGTGGCCCCAAAACCCCAGATGAGGGAGGGGAGGGGAAATTCTGCAGAGCCAGTCTGGATGAGCTCTGAGGGGAAGAGGCTCAGTTGGGGGGTGCCCAGGGGCAATGGTCATCGGTCGCCGGGCAGAGCCTCCCTTGACTTCACCGCAAGAGAAGACAGTTCAGCGCAGAGAGAGAAGCGGAGACGGTGCGGGGGGGGCCTTCAGTCTTGGGGGGCTGCAGCTCAAGGGAGGATTCAGGTCAGCCCTGGAGGGGGGAACAGGCTTCCTTTTGCCCTCCGCCCCCCAGGATCCGGCTGGAGTGGGGCTGCAGTGGAGGAGAGAAGGGGAGGCCAGCGAGATCTTGGGGGCACCTTCACACACACACACACACACCCCTTCGTGGTTGGGGGGGGGTCTTCCTCAATCATGTGGGGTGACTCCCCTCCCCGCCTCCCCCAGAAGCTTCCGCCCTTTGGTCCCTTCCTGGCAAAGGGGCTGCGGGGTTCTCTGACCCACCGCAAGTGGCAGGTCAGGTCTGGTTGAAGAGGGGCTGTTGGTCATCTCAATGGGGGGGGGAACTCGGGGGGGGAAGGGGGAAATCCTCCCTCCTCCCTCGCTGCCCGACGCTTCTGAGAAGCATCTCCTCCAAAGGACCAGGCGGTGGATCCCCTGCCTGGAGACTGATGACGCTTCCAAATCTCGATTTTTCATTGGTTGGGCCAGATGTTCGACTGTCTGGAGGTCAGAAATAAGAGTTCCGCGGCGCTGCCCCTCCCTCCATCCCCTTTCGTCCCCCTCCCTCCCCCTCCCCCTCGCTCTTCCTCCCTCCCCTTCCCCCTCCTCCCTCCCCACCCGTTTTTCCCCCTCCCTTCCCCTCCCCTCTTCTCTCTCCCCTCTCTCTCCCTCCCTTTCGCTTTTCCCCCTCCCTCTCTCTTCACCCCCCCTTCGCTCTTCCTCCCTCCCCCTCTCCATCCTCGCTCCCTCCTCACTCCCCCCACTCTTCCCCTTTCTTCCCCCTCACCTCCCCCTCCCCCTCACTCTTCCTCCCTCCCCTTCCCCCTCCTCACTCCCCACCCGTTTTGCCCCCTCCCTCCCCCTCCCCTCTTCTCTCTCCCCTCTCTCTCCCTCCCTTTCGCTTTTCCCCCTCCTCCCTACCCCTCTCCATCCTTGCTCCCCCTTCGCTCCCTCCTCACTCCCCCCACTCTTCCCCTTTCTTCCCCCTCCCCTCCCTCTTCCCTCCCCACCCATTTTGACCCCTCCCTCCCCTCACTCTCTTCGTTCCCCTCTCTTCCCCCTCACTCCCCCTTCGCTCCCTCCTCATTCCCCCCGCCCGCACTCTTCCCCCTTCTTCCCCCTCCCCTTCCTCCTCCTCACTCCCCACCGGTTTTGCCCTCTCCCTCCCTCTCCCTCGCTCTCTTCTCTCTTATTTATTCCTCTCTCGCATTTCCCTCTCCCTCCCTCCCTCCCCCAGTTCTCCGTCCTGCTCTGCGTGGGCAACATTTCCTCCTCCGGACGCAGGACTGGGGGTCGGGCTCCCTCAGGCACCAGAGACCGGCAGGAAAGGGGGATCGGCCCCAGGGGAGGCTTGGAGACCCCCAATGACCTCCCTTGTGCCCTGAGCCTCGGGAAGGTGGGAAAAGCTAAAAGGCTACTGAGGTTAAAGGTGGGGGCAAGGACCAAGGAAGGCGACACCCCCTTGTTGCCCCCCTTTAGGGTTTCTGCATTCGGCTCCACTCTCCCCTCCTCCCCCCTCTCTGGACAAGGAGAACTGGGCTCCTCTTCCAGGAAGTGAGAAAGGGGGGAGGGGGAGAGTTCCAGGGAGAGGAATGGGAAGTGAATCTTTTGAGGGAGGGGAGTTCGAGGAGGGCCTGAAGCTTCTCCCTCCTTGTCTTGGAGGAGTTTCAGCCTATACAGCAGCCCAGAGGCTTCCTGGTGGTCTCCCATCCTCAGGCTCACCAGGCCCATCTCTCTCAGCTGGGTGAGGGCATCGGAGGCTGGGCAGCTGCCAGCTGTTGAGGGCTGAGGATCAAATACCAGCTAATGGTTGGTGATGCCAGATCAGAGCCCCCACCCTCTCCCAGCTGCAGCAGGCAGACATCCCACAGGGCGCCTATCCTGAGGCGGCCTGGATCCTCTCCTGGGATGGGGGGAGGGGCAGCACCAGCCTCAGCCGGCCAGAACTGGGTCCCCTCCTGCAGCTGAAGGAGGCGGCAGAGTCCGAACCTGCCCCACAATTGTGTGTTTGGACACAGCCAGTCACACAAAATTGGCCCCAGATCCAGAGGGACTCTGGTGGGATCCCATCGCTCTCCTGATCAAAGCAGAACCTCTGGGCTCTTTTCAGGTTTCCTCTCCCCCACAAGACTTTGGTTCTCTCTTGAGTTCTCCCAGACACCCCCCCATGCCCCTCCCCCCACACACAGAGCATCACTTCTTTCTCCAGCCCCCAACAGCTGGCAGAGGCGCTTGGGCTTCGCTTCCCCACGCAGCCATCCTGAAGCCTGAAGCTTTGGGCTCCTCCGAAGCAGAACTGAGGAACTGGCCAGGATCCACCAGGCAACAAACTTTGATTCTTCATCAGGGCAACTCGGGGGCTGCCTTCCTCTGCCCCATGGCTGGGTCTCCATGTGGGGCAGCCAAAAGGTCCTCTGAAGTGTCTGAAGGGGCCCTTCCCCACAACCTGAGGATAGTTCTCTAGTCCTTTGTCCATCAGTTGTTATTATTATTATTATTTATTGGTTAATCTTTGGTGAGACTCACAGCCTTTGAGGCTGGTTAATAGCTCAGCAGCTCAAGTCCTAACCAAGGACCAAGGTATCGTCGGAGGATGTAAGCTGTTCCGAGTAAGGTGGTTTTTTGTAGAGTCAAAATGTTCAAGTCCGGCAAATTTAGAATTTCTAAATAGCGGGGTAGCCCTTTGGGTATTGCTCCGAGGGCTCCAATTACAATCGGGACAACACACGATTTCTTTTTCCACAGTCGCTCAACTTCAATTTGTAAGTCCCGGTACTTTGTGATTTTTTCTTGCTGCTTATCTTCAATTCGTGCATCACCAGGTATTGCAATGTCAATGAACCATACTTTTTTCTTTTCAACTATTGTTATGTCAGGTGTGTTGTGGACCAAGTGCCTGTCAGTCTGAATCCTAAAGTCCCACAAGATCTTGAGTTTCTCATTCTCTAAAACTTTCTCAACCTGATGTTCCCAGTGGTTTTTGCTGTACTCAAATCCAAACGTCTGGCACAATTTCCAGTGAATGATCTTAGCAACGCGGTCATGGCGTTGTAGGTAGTCAGTTTGTGAAATTTTGCTGCACCCACTGATCAGGTGGTCGACTGTCTCTTCTTTCTCATTGCAGAGGCGGCATTTGCTGTTGGTGGTAACATGTTGAATTTTTGCCTTCATACAGTTTGTGGCTAGGGCTTGTTCTTGAGCTGCCAAAATAAAACTTTCAATTATTATTATTATTATTATTATTATTATTATTATTATTATTATTATTATTATTATTTGTATTCCGCCCTACTCCCGAAGGACTCAGGGCGGTGAACAGCCAAATAAAATACATATAATACAAATGTTAAAAAACCATTAAAATACAATTAAATAATTGGCCCGAAAACAAAATTTAAAACACCCCAAATTTATCAGACAAATTTAAAATTTAAAAATTTTAAAAGTTATTTAAAAAGTTTAAAAGAGAGGTTAGGCCAGGCTGGCCTGCTGAAAAAGAAATGTTTTGATGGCACGGCGGAAAGCGCGCAGATGTGGGATCCTCCGTATCTCCGGGGGGAGCTCGTTCCAGATGGCGGGTGCCCCCACAGAGAAGGCTCTCCCCCTGGGGGCCGCCAGTCAACATTGTTTGGCCGACGGCACCCTGAGGAGCCCCTCTCTATGGGAGCGTACTGGTCGGTGAGAGGCTACTGGTGGCAGAAGGCGGTCTCGTAGATACCCCGGTTCTAGGCCATGGTGCGCTCTAAAGGTGGTAACCAAAACCTTGAAGCGCACCCGGAAGACCCCCAGGAGCCAGTGCACCTCGCGCAGGAGGGGGGTCACATGGGAGCGCCACGTTGCTCCAATAACCACCTGCGCGGCCGCATTCTGGACCAGCTGGAGCCTCTAGGTGCTCTTCAAGGGGAGCCCCATGTAGAGAGCATTGCAGTAATCCAGGCGGGAAGTGACGAGGGCATGAGTGACCGTATTTAATGAGTCCCGATCCAGAAAGGGATGCAACTGGCGAATCAGGCGAACCTGATAAAACGCCCTCCTGGCCACAGCCGTCAAGTGCTCTTCTAAAGACAGCTGTGAGTTCAGGAGGACCCCCAAGTTGCAAGCCCTCTCCGTGGGGGCCAATGACTCGCCCCAATAGTCAGTGATGGCACCAACTGACTATATCAGGATGTCGGAAACCACAGCCACTCGGTCTTGGATGGGTTGAGCCTGAGTCTGTTCCTCCCCATCCAGATCCATACAGCCTCTAGGCACTGGGACATCACTTCAAGGGCATCATTGGGGTGGTCCGGGGTGGAGATGTACAGCTGGGTGTCATCAGCGTACTGGTGGTGCTTCACCCCGAAACCACGGATGATCTCACCCAGCGGCTTCACATAAATTTGAACAGAAGGGGCAAGAGTACTGACCCTTGAGGCACCCCACATACGAGGGGCCTCGGGGTCGACCTCTGCCCCCCTGCCAACACTGACTGCGACCGGTCGGAGAGGAAGGAGGAGAACCACTGCAACACGGTGCCTCCCACCCCTAGCTCTTCCAGCTGGTGCAGCATGATACCATGGTCGATGGTATCAAAAGCCGCTGAGAGGTCTAATAGGACCAGGACAGAGGAGCAACCCCTGCCCCAGGCCCTCCAGAGATCATCAACCAATGCGACCAATGCCGTTTCTGTGCTGTACCCAGGCCTGAAGCCCAACTGGAATGGATCCAAATAAGCCGATTCATCCAGGTACTGAGGGAGCTGTCGTGCTACCACACTCTCAACAACCTTCGCAACAAAGCGAAGGTTGGAGACTGGACAGTAATTTGCCAACACTGCCGGGTCCAGGGAAGGCTTCTTGAGGAGAGGTCTCACCACCGCCTCTTTCAAGGCAGCGGGAAAGACACCCTCACTCAGAGAAGCATTTATAATCCCCTGGAGCCAGCCTCGTGTAACCTCCCGAGAGGTCAGCACCAACCAGGAGGGACACGGGTCCAATAAACATGTGGCAGCATTCAGTCTACTCAGTATCCTGTCCATGTCTTCGGGAGTCACAGCATCAAACTCTTCCCGGATAATATTCTCAAGACCTGCCTCCATCCTCCCCCCTGAATCTACCCCGTCAGAGTCCAGATGTTCCTGAATCTGAGCGATTTTATCATACAGATACTGTACAAAGTCCTCGGCTCTACCCTCCAAGGGGTCCTCCCGCGCTTCCTGAAGGAGCAGGGAGCGGGTCACCCTAAACAGGGCGGCCGGGCGGTTATCTGATGACGCAGTAAGAGCGGAAAAATAGTTACATTTTGCCGCTTTTATCGCCACAAGGTAAGTCTTAATATGAGACCTATGAGTCTTTGACTTATGACAGTTCATTGAATTAGAATTAGCGGTTAGAAGTTACAATGGCGCTGAAAAAAGTGGCTCTTCGCCTAATATTCCTTTTTAAAATATTTTTTATTGCTTTGAATGTTTTTTTTAATTCTTTCATGTAAATTACCTGTTTTTAGCTTTGTTGTATGTGACACGTGTGAGATGGGTGGCTATATAAATTTCAGATACATAGCTAGATAGACCCTAACCCTTATATTTTGAATGTAAGCAGACAATAGAAGCTTATTCGTTCCCATCAGTGTGTTGTCCATTCGTTGCAGCCTCTTTAAATACGTTGCAATTTCTGCCCTTGAAGGAATCTCCTCGTAGAGCCTCCATGGCTTCTGCCGGCCTCAGTCTCCCTAGTTCTCTCCTGGGTCCTCTCTGATGAACCTTAAAGGCTTCTCTGCTGACCGGAGCCTCCCAGAGAGAGGATCGGAGGGGCCAGGAGGAGGGGGAGGGGCGGCCTTCAAGGCTCCCTGGGGGTTGGAGAAGGCCCCGTCCAGGGTCTCCCCTCCCCTGGTGGCAAAGGCCCCGTATGGGGGGAAAGGAGGGGGGGCTGCTTTCAAGGCGGCCTCTGGTCTGCTGGGTTTCCCAGGAGCCTCTTTCCTCTTCCACCAGGCGCAGAACCTGCCTCCCAGGTGAGGCCAGGGGAGTCCAAGCCCCCCATGACTCTTGGGGGAAGCTTCCTCCGGGCCTCAGCTAATTCACACAAAGTTCATCCGTTTCCTCTGGTTGGTTGGGAGGCTCAGAATATTTCCCCATCCCTCTTTTCCCCCTTTTATCTCAACCAAATGCATTGAGGGAGGTTTTTGTCTTTCTTCCTTTGCGTTTCTATGGCAGTGTGGTTCTTTTTTTTTTAATATCCCCTTCTATTACATCTGTTTCTTTTGAAGCCTTCAGAGGTGAAGCTCTCCAGTCCAAAAGCTGGAGGAGGAAAGGGGACGATGGTGCCGAACTCTCCATTGTCCTTGAGAGCCTGGGGGGGCTCCTGCCTGAGGCGATCTGCGCTCCGATTGGCTGCTCTGGTGGAAATGAGGCGTTTCCCCCTTTTCCCGCCTTTTTCTTCCATGGCCTGTGGGAGATTTACCTCAGGAGGTTCCTGAGGGTTTTTCGGCCATTGGGACCTTTGGGGTTGAGCCTCCTCCAGGTTCTCCCACGCGGCCTTGCAAGGGGAGGCATTGCCCACAGGAGCCCAACTCTTCTCCTTCTTTGGACAATTCCTCCCATCACACACCAGCCGAATCTTCCTGTGGTGGCCCCAAGACCCCAGATGAGGGAGGGGAGGGGAAGTTCTGTGAAAGTCCTGGGGAGCCAGTCTGGATGAGCTCTGAGGGGGGGAGGCTCAGGTGGAGGGCTGCCCAGGGGCATCTGGGGTTGCTGGGGAGAAGGGAGGGTCTTCCATTCAGGGCTGCTCCATTGAACCCCCCCCCCACTTTCCCCCAGAACTGGTCTTCCCCTCCGGGGCAAACCAGGAATGGCTGAAGGTGAATTTCTTGGAGGTCATCTAGTCCAACCCCCGCTAGACCATTTATAGCATCGAACAGAGGAGACCATTAGAATCTGAGCCCCAAAGAGGGAGGGAGGGAAGGAGGCATTGGGTGCCAAAACGGAGGAGGACCCTCTGGTTGTGAAGGAGACAAATGGCTCAAATGGCTGGGTGAATGTAGGGGGGGTCTGAGATGCCCCCCCAAAGGGCTCCCCACAAGTGCTTGGGGAGGACTGTGCCTGCTCGCATTCTGGTCCTCCAAAGGGGGCTTGAGGGGAAGCAGAGCAAGGGGGCCTCCAAGCAGGAGGGGGGTCCCACGACTCCCCCTCCCCAGATCTGTCCACCCTCCTCCCAAAACAGTTCTGTCTTCGGACCCGAAGTAGCCGGGATGGTGGATCCAGAGGAAGTGGAGGGAGGAGCCTCCTGTGGGGGCAGGAAAGAGGAGGAGGAGGAGGAAGAGGAAGGAAGGGAGGATTCCAGGCTTTCCTGCTTCTAAAGTTTATTCTTTTAGAGCAAAGCGAAGGGAAGGGAAGTGACTCGGAGGACGAATAATGTAGATGAAGCTGCTGTGGGTTCAAAGCCAGGAGAGATGGGGTGACAGGTGGGCCCAGCGTCCCTGGGGACAGTCTAGATCAGGGTCCTCAAACTTTTTGAACAGGGGGCCGATTCAGAGTCCCTCAGACTGTTGTGGGGGCCAGATTGCTCCCTGGGCGTGGCTAGGTGGTCGTGTGACTGGGTGGATGTGGCCAATTTAACAGTCCATTTTTTTGCCTTTCTCCTTCCTAAGCTCCTGTTTAAATTGTTTTCAAAGACTTTTAATTGAAAGGAGGACTTTACAAGCCCAGACCTGCTTTTCAAGGCTGCACCGGCAAGATCTCCCCTCAGCCGGCCTCCCAGTTGGCTCCCCGGAAGATAGGACCCACGGTGAGGGGCGGGGCTCAATCACACCACTCCGCGGGCCGGATACTTTGCATTGGCGGGGCGTAGTGTGAGGATGGCTGGTCTAGATGGTCTCCACCCCTCCCTCCCAAGAAAGAGCGGCCCTGAAAGGAAGCTGGGGGGGGGGGGTCTCAGCAGGAGAAGGTCCAGGCTGCCATTCTCCTCCTCTCCCAACCTTCAGCCTCCGTTTCTCAGAGGCTGCAAACAGGACAAAGAGTCATCAGCCACTAAAGAAAAAATATCCTTTTGCATCGGAGAGCAGGATTAATTCATGAGTGCTGTAGAAAAAGAGATGGGGAAGAAAATTAGAAGATAAAGAGACACTATTAGTATAAATAACCTATTTTTCTTCCCTTTCAGCCCCCCCCCCCCAAGGCAGGCCCAGACGGTTGACAGGCAGGGACGGATAGAGGGAGAATCCGCCCATTTCAGGGAGGAAAAGGCTGGGAAGGACCAGGGATTCCTCCCCATTTCATCTCCCTTTGGAAATGTCTCAAAAATTCTGGGTGAGATTTTAGCGTTTGTGTCTGCTTTTGCTTTTCATTGCAATATTTTTTCAGGTCTCTGTAAGGAAAAACTGTCCAAAGTCTCAAAAATGTGCACAGCAAGGAGATTTTGTTCAGGCATGTTTTTTCTTTAAATGGAGCAATTAAAGAATTTAAAAAACCACCAATAACTTTTAGGAGGGGTTGAGATAAGAGGGAAGAGGGGAAACTCACCTGCAGGAGGTTGGATGGGAATTGCTGGAAGGAGAAAAAGACCCAATCAGGACCCTTCATGGGCTGGAGGACTCAGGGGGACCCCCTCCCCATAGATAGCCCATAATAGGTTGCATTGTCTTCACTTATAGCCCCTCCAAGAACAGAAGTTCCCATAAACATTCCCCAAGGGGCCCCTCTTGGCCACCTGCTAAGCTTGAGGAGAGGCCTCCCCTAGAGGGTCCCCTCCCCACCACCTCTCCTCCAGCCCCCCAGACTCACCTTTCTTGCTCTTCAGGTAGGAGCAGAGCCCCACAGCCAAGAAGGCCACCCCTATCACGGCCCCCATGATCCCCGTCCAGAGTTTGCTCCTGGCAGAGCTGGAGGAACGGGGCTCTGGGGAAGGAGAAGGAGCCTCACCTGAGCAGGAGGATCAGGCCCACCTTCCCCCAGGAGGCTCCATTCTGGCTAACCCCACAGGGAGGGACTCTCCCCCTTCTCAGGGAAGGATGGGGTCCCCAGATCAGGAGGGAAGAAAGGGGAGGGCACGTACTTACCCCACTGGACAGTGATGGGGGCCTCCAGGCTGGCATGCCCCACCTTGCAAGTGTAGACGTCCCCCCGTTGGGGCTGGGTCTCCAGCATCACCTGGAGCTGGTAGGTCCAGTCTCCGTTCTGGAGCTCCTCCCCAAAGGCCACGCCCTCCTCCTCCGGCCGCCCATTCTTCAGCCACTGGACCTCGATCTCCACGGGGTAAAAGCCGGTCGCGGTGCAGAGGAGGATGGTGTTGGGGGAAGAGGGCTCCATCTTGGTGGGGGAGATGGAGACGGTGGGCTTGGCTGGAGGGAAGGAGGGGAAGGAGCCACATGAGAGACACAGGAGGGCCCAGAATGGAAGATATGATTTTCGCAGAGAAATGGAGGCTGAATTGATTCTGGGGAGAGTTGAGGGAAGGTTGAGAGCCTCTCTTGGTGGCCAGAGAAAAGCTTTGGCCTCTCGGGGGAAGGAGACGCCCGGATCTCTCCGGAGAGAAAAGTCAGCTCAGAAGTAAAAAAAAATAAATAAAGAGAAAATTCCCCCAAAGAGACTCAAGAAACATCCGGTGATTTCAGGTCTCCTCAACTGGAGCTGAACCAACTATCTGAAACTGATGAATCTCCTTTCCCTGAAGGGAAAATCCCCCCTGAGACCCACAAAAGGAGGGAGGGGGATGGAGGCCCTGTGGGGGGGGGGCACAAAAGAGACACACTCACAACACCCACACAATTGGGAGGGGATTTTGGGGCCACTTTCAGGGTCATCAAAAATCATTAGCCAAATTAGTAGAAGTGATGAAATTTCCATGTTAAATATTGCTGGAATGAGAATTATTTCAAATATGCCAGACAACAAGAATGTTGAACTGATAGTAAGCAATAATTAAATCTTGAATATTATCAATCAGGGGATTGTTATCTCCAGGGAAACGTCCTCTTTGGTGGTAAAAATGTTTCAAACCATCTCTCAAATTGGAGAGAAGATCGTTTATTTCTTTACTAAATTATATGCACCAAGACAAATTCCCTGTGTGTCCAATCACACTTGGCCAAAAAAGAATTCTATTCTATTCTATTCTAAATTCCAATATCCTATTCCAGGGATGTGATCCTCCTCCTAGCTTTGCTGGGAAGAATTTAGGAGTGAAAATGACTTTTGCCTCCAAATTAAATATCTGGAGAATAAAATCTCTGTCGGTTCTCCTGAAATGTTCAATAATTTAGGGAAGGAGCGAAAGGATCTCCCTCTAAAAAATCTTTCTCTCTTAGGATGGGCTGTTTTTTCCTCTTATGGAAGAAATTTCTTATTTCATTCTGTGGCAAGAGATTATGTTTCGAGAGTTTTCTGGGCTCCCAATGGGAACCTCAGACTTAAGCAATTCTTAAGTGGGGATGCTTGAAAGATTTTTCCATCAAAGGGGTGAAATTTCCCTGGAAAGGCCGAATTGCAAAAAGTGCAGCTGAAATCCTTGATTTCCACAATGCTTGGCCTGTGATGCTCTTATCAATTGAGAGAAATAAATAAAATATATGATTACTCAGAGGATGTAAATTACAAAAACAAATCTTGGTAATTTGCAAGGAATCTGACAGAGAATTAAAGAATCCCTGCTTCAGAGTTGAATGGAAGTAGGATGTGTTTCTTAGGACCTAAAATTCAGTTTAAGGTTTGTGGGTGTTTTTGGACTCTCTCCCCCAAATCCGGAGCCTCCCCAGGAAGGAAGACGGAAGGGATTTGGCTGCAGGGGAAGCCGAGTCTGTGAGCAAAATGGGGGCTTCAAGGGGGGCTTTTCTCCCAGACCCCCAAAATAGGCTGAATGAAATTTCTCGGCCTCTGAATCAGCTTCTGTTCAAGGCAGAGGAAACGCCAGACCAGGATTCCGCCTGATTTGGGTTTGATTCACAATGATAAATTCTATCTGGATTGATTGATTTTATTGTTTAGTTTATTTATTGCTATTATTAGTTTATTATTTATTCTATTAGTTTATTGCTTATTAAATTTCTTTTATTATTTAGTTAATTTATTATTATTCTTTCTTTCTTTAGTTTATTTTAGTAGTTATTTATTTTATTTATTAGGTTTTTATTTATTTATTTAGTTTTTCATTTATTTATTTTTCATTCATTTATTTAATTTATTTATTTAATTTTATATATTTGTTTATTTTACTTACTTACTTACATATTTATTGGATTGAAAAGATGCGGGAGTGGAAATGACTCAGAATAAAGAATAGAGAGAACTGAGACCGGGAGAGAAAGGATTTCCTGGATTCCCTTTGAAGATTCTTTTTTTTTTTATCCTAAAAATCCCAAAGGCCCCAGAGGGGGTGAGAGCCCCCCCCCCATTATTGGCCTTCTGGAAAGGGGGCCCAGTGGGGCTCTGGAGCTTTGCTGGGGGGGGCAGAGAGGGGGAGGCAGCCTGAATCCCCTGAAGCCTTTTAATTCGTCTCTTCATGAATGAATGAATTGATTTTTCCACTGAATTGGAGTCATCCTTCCTTTTGAAAGAACCACGAAATCTTCATCCGGGAGAGCCTCAATCAAGGGAAGGAAAAGGGGGTCCCCTCCCCCCAACTCCCCCCCAAACTCCCCCCCCCCACGAACTCACCTCTCCGGCCAACCACAGAATTGCTCTGGGACGTCTCGTAGTTGTGCCGGCAGAAGGAATCCACTTCAGCCTTCTTGATCTGCAGGTAGACCTTGTCTCTGTTCCACTTGTCCGCATCCGCCTTCCCAAACTCCGTGACGGCCACGTGCTTCCCGAGGTCGCTGTCGAAGCGGAGAAACTCCTGCCGGTCGTAGAAGTCCCTGCTCAGGAGCCTCACCTGCTGCGTCCCGTTGAGGAAGTGGCACTCGTCCTTCGTCTGGTACAGGAAATGGGCTGCGAGGGGGAGGAGGAGGAGGGGAAGGAAGGCCGTCAGGAGGGACTCCAGGGCCCATCGTTCCCAGCCGCTGGTAAAGGAGGGGGGACCCACGTGGGAAGGGGGAGGGGCGGGGGACCTTCCTTGGACAGACTGTCGGAAGACGCCCCCTGGAGGAGGGAAGGGGAACTCTGTCAGTCCCAGAGAGGAAGGGAGGCTTCCTGGGGGGTCTGGAGGGGGGAGGGGAGGAAAGAGGGGGAGGGGTGGGAAAAGGCAGGCAGAAGCTCAACCGGTCCAGCGATCCCATTCAGTCTCTGCAGGGAAGGTTGGACCTCAAGGGGCAGGAAGGATGGGGGGAGGGGCTGGAGGGAAAGTAGCTTCCATCCCCCCCACTCTCTCTTCCTTTGGGAGGGGATCTGGGGAGGGGCCACAATGAGGACATCTAGACCGACTCTCCTGGGGTCTCCCAGCCCTTCAGTCCTCATCTTCCCTCCATCTCCCCCCCTTTCTCCTTCCCCTGAATCTTCAGCCCAGCTCCCTCCCTTTGGGGGACTGTGGAGGATCCCCCCTCTTTCCTCTCCCCCCTCCCCAAAAAGACCCCCTGCAGTTCACAGAAAGTGAAGTTTCTGAAGAAGCCCAAAGACTTTCGCTCAAATGCCTCTTTTTCCTTCTGGGGATTCAGGGCTGAAAATGCCTCAGTTTCCCTCTTTCACTTTCGCTTTTCCTCCCCTTCCTCTTCCCATGCAGCCCCCTCCCACCCAGGCCCTGGGGGAGGGGTGAGAGAGATGCGACCCCCACTGCGTTACAATCGGGGAAGGGGGTAGGGGTCCCTCTCCGTCCTCTTGGGGGGGGGGTGGATGTGGGGAGGAAGGGGGAGGAGACTACGCAGAGATCGAGGCTGGTGGAGGCTCCGGAGACCCATCGGCTTTCTTCCCCTCTCCAGGGTCCTTCCCAGCCCACTCCTCCCCCGCCCAGCCCCCTCCTTACCGGGGGTCTCCTTCCCCCCTTGGCTTCCGGGGATCCGGGCCAGCGCCCCCAGCAGCAGCATCAGGGGGACCCCAAGAAAAGCCATGGCTGCTGCCCCACAAGCGCCCCAAAGGGAGGAGAAAGACGGAACTGCTCCCAGCCCCAGAGGAGGAATCGGAGGGTCTGGAGGGGGGGAGGAGTTTTCCTCGGACTTCGGAAGAGGGAGAGTCCAGAAAGAGCAGGAGGACCAATGGGAATTCTCCCTTCTGCAGCGTCATCGGTCTCCGGGCAGAGCCTCCCTCGACTTCGCCCGATGCAGGAGATAGTTCGGCGCAGAGAGAGAAGCGGAGAAAGTGGGGGAGGGGAATCCCTTCAGTCTTGGGGGGCTGCAATCTGGGGGGTCTTTCATGCCAGCTCCGGAGGGGATTGTGGACTTCCTTTTGCCCCCCCCCCCCAATTCTCCTCCAATCTCCCTTTCTCTGGGCGCCTGGACTGGAGGGTGGACTAGATGTCCTTTGAGTTTCCACAGTGCCTAGAAGGAGCTTAAGATGGAGCTGCGGAGAGTCCAGGAGGGCAAAGTGGATCCAGAGCTCGAGGGGTCCTTCGGGGCTCAGAAGGGGAGGAGGGACCCCCAGCAGCTGTGCTGGATGACAAGGGGGGAGGGGCAGCCCCACAGCCAGCCGGGACTTGGGGGTCACACCCTCCCCCCAATCCGAAGGGAAGCCAGGAAAAGCCTCAGCTGACAGTCCAGGCAGGATCTGCAGGGATCCCTCCTAATCCATTCGGATCCTCCCCCTTCACAGGGGAATCTCCGTAGGGATCTCTTGGCTTTACAAGAGAAAAGGGCGTTTCCCTTCCTTGAAACACGCGTCTCCCTTTCTGAGAACGTCTGGACGGACCGGCTCCTTCAGGTTTCCCTCCCCTGAATCCCAACTGTGTAGGAATCTACCTCTTCCTTTCTTTCTGTGGGTGGGGATCCCCCTTTTCCTTGCAAAGCAGCCCCGGATGAAGATCCCGGAAGGAAGTTCGGCCGTTTCTCCTCCGCTTCCCGCTCCTTTCCTCGGAGAACGTCCACATCTTCGCCATAATGCAGAACAATCTCTACTTTCAGCAGAAAAATATATAAAGTGACATTTTGGAAGAAATTTTGCCATCTGATTGTGCAGATCGTGATGAGATTTGCCTATTTTGACTGTGGAACAGGAAGGCCCCTAAAACAAAAGGCTCCTTTTTATTATTTTTATTAAGATTATAAGGGCATAAAATAGAAAATAAAAGTATTAGGGAAATAGGGAAGGGAAAGGAAGGGGAAGGAGAAGTGGGGGATAAAGGGCAAAAGGAAAAAAGAGAGGAAAAACTTTCCCCAGCATAATAAAATACAAAATGAGTTACGCAAAGGCGGCTTAGAGAGATCCTGAATTCCGGATCCTGTTTCAAGAGCTTTGGGGGTCCAGAGGTGGCCTGGGTCCTTTCCAGGGATGGGGGGGCTGGAGGGGTCAAACTCCCCCCTGGCCCAGCACCAGCCTCAGCAGCCCAGAGCCAGGTCCCCCCCAGCATCTGCCCCACAGTTGTGTATCTGACACAGCCACTCACACACAGTCAGCCCCAGATCCAGGCAGCCTCTGTGGGGCCTCCACCCCTCGCCTGACCCAGGCAGAACCTCTGGGCCCCTTTCATGCTTCCAACCCCCCAAATATTTTCTCTGAGTTCTCTCTGCCATCCCCAGCTACACACACACACAAATACACACACACAGAGTTTCTTTCTCCAGCCCCCAAGAGCTGCAGAGGCGCTTGGGCTTCGCTTCCCCAGCCTGAAGCTTTGGGCTCCTCCGAAGCGGAACTGAGGACCTGGCCAGGATCCAGCAGGCAACAAGCCTCCATTCTCCCTCAGGGACTCCCCTCCTCCTCCTCCTCCTCCGCCCCATGGCTGAGTCTGCAGGTGGGGCAGCCACAAGGTCCTCTGCCCCATTGGAAGCGGCTGAAGGGGCCCCTCCCCACAACCTCATTATAGCTCTCTAGTCCTTTTCTCCCTCAGTTAAAGCCCATTGAAGAAAGGAGTCCCTGACTTACAACAGTTCATTTAGTGACCGTTTGACTTTGGGGTTGGGTGGCTTCCAATATACCCCCAAGGCTCTGTCCTTCTTTCCCCCCTTTTATATCAACCCAAATGCATGGAAGGAGGTTTTCGTCTTTCTTCTGTTTTCTTTCTTACATATCCTGCAATTTCACCTCCTCTTTTATTAGGTCTGTTTCTTATTTATTTATTTATTTATTATATACAACACAAAGAAAAACAGAAATAGGAAATTAGGGGAAGGAAGGAGAAAAAGAAGGGAAAAGAAAATCTGAGGTTCAAGGGAAAAAAGGAAAAAAGGCTTTGACTTCCGGCTCTTTTCAGCACAGTAGAAGATTTAAAAAAAAACATTCCCGCCTCAACTTTTTGCTTTTACACATTAATATGTCACCAGCCATTTCTAGAAGGACAATTCAATCTAATGGACAAAAGCAAAGTCATTTTAGGTCTGTTTATTTCTTCTTTTTTTTTGAATTTTTTTTTTATTTTTGAACAAAACATAAAACATAAATCCATCCTCCATTACAATTGCAAACAGTGTGTCGGTCGATTACAAATCTTTTGTGCTTCATCTCTATATTCAGAATTTACTAATTATCTATTTTCTCACATTGTCAAACAAATAAACATCCTCGTTTATCATTTATTTAACTATGGCTTTACCGCTTCAAAAAAATTATTTTCAAATATTATATTGATAACATTCATTTCATGTTTCATAATTTCATTTCCATGCTTTCTTCTCTAGCCACTGATAAAATAAATCCCATATCTTATAATAATGTTTATCTTCTTGTTCTCTAATTTCAAATGTCGATTTACTCATTTCAGCACATTCCATGCTTTTCTTAATAACTTCATCTTGCGTTGGTATTTTCTCATTTTTCCAGTTTTTAGCAAACAGAATTCTAGCCGCTGTTAAAACATTCACAATCAAATATCTAAATTCTCTATTGTATGTTTCTGGCACAATCCCTAATAAAAAATTCTCTGGCTTAAAGTCTATGTGTTTTTTTTGTCATTTTTTCCAACCATGTGTGGATTTTAGTCCAGGATCTTTTAGCGTCATCACATGTCCACCACATGTGAGCCCGGGATCTGATGACATTTCCAGCATTTTTCAGATTTGTTCTTGAACATTCTGGCTATTCTCGTCGGGGGTAGATGCCACCTGTAAAACATCTTATACAAATTTTCCTCATATGCTGTTGACATTGTCATTTTATAATTTTGCAGCCACAATTTTTGCCATTTCTCTAAATCTATTCCATAACCAAAATTTTTCCCCCATGCAATCATTGTTTCTTTAACTCGTTCTTCTTCCAACTTTACCTCTAATAAATAACCATACAATTTTTTAATCACATAGTCCTCAGAACCTATTAAAATTTTATCTAAGTTAGTCAAATTATTATAAAGACTCTCTGTCTTAAAATCTTTATCATATCTAGAATGTATTTGCATATAAGAAAACCAATTCATCTGTAAACCTTGTTCCTCCAATTCTTGCTTCCATTTGAGTTCACCCTTTTCATTCAATAGTTCACAATATCTAACAATTTGTTCCCTTCTAAATATTATTGAGTATGAAAATGCTTCAATCCTCGATAACCAGACTGGAATTTTTAAATAGTGTTGTTTTTTAATCTTCTCCCAGTTTAGTAACAAAGCCTCACGTCTATAATCTCTTCTAAAATACCCCTGTGTTTTGGTTCCCTTGTACCATAAAAAAGCGTGCCATCCCAACAACAAGTCATGTCCTTCTAAAGACAATAATCTAATGTTTCTTAACGTTATCCATTCCTTAATCCACATCAGATTTGTTGCTTGATAATAAAGAAGGACCTGGTGGCTCAGCAGACTGATAGCATTGTGATTAACACCAGCTGCCTGCAATTACTGTAAGTTCGAATCTTCCCAGGCTCAAGGTTGACTCAGCCTTCCATCCTTTCTGAGGTAGGTAAATTGAGGACCCAGTTTGTGGGGGCAATAAGCTGACTTTGTATAAATATACAAAAGTATGAAGGCTATTGCTTAACGCAGTCTCCGGAGAAGGGCGGCATATAAATCAATTTAAAAAAAAAAAGAAAAGTTCCCAATTAGGCAAACCAAAACCTCCTCTTATTCTAGCATCTTGCAACAATTTCAATTTATCCTCGCCTTTTTACCCTGCCAAATATATTTTAACATTATTTTATTCAAATCTTCAAAATAGTCTTTTCCCAATCTAATTGGAATTGTCTGGAACAAATATAGAATTCTAGGTAGTATATTCATTTTAATTGTCGATATTCTCCCAATCAATGATAATTGTAAATTTTCCCATTTTGCCAAATCGGTCCCAATCTGTTGTTTGAGTTTATTATAATTGTTCTCTTTAAGTGTGCTGCATCTTGCTGTCAAATATATCCCCAAGTATTTAATCTTATTGGTGACCTGCACCTTTGATATCTCCACCAATTCTTCTTTTAGTTTTATGAACATATTTTTTGTCCAGATCTTCGTTTTGTCTTTATTAATTTTCAAACCTGCTACTTTCCCGAATTCTCCTATTTTATCTACCAATGCAATTATTGACTCTAACGGATCTTCAAGAATAAAAACCAGGTCATCTGCAAACGCTTGCAATTTATATTCTTCCTTTTGAATTCTCATTCCTTTTATACCTTTTTCTTCTCTAATATTTCTATTTGGCCCTTTTAATGTTAATACAAACAATGGAGGAGACAGTGGGCAACCTTGTCTTGTTCCTTTTTTTATCTCGATAAACTCTGTCAATTCTCCATTTATCATTACTTTTGCTGTTTGTTTATAGCATATGGCTTCTATTGCTTGAATAAATTTTCTCCCAAAGCGCATCTGCTCCAATTGAAGTAACATAAATTGCCAGTTGACGTTATCAAAGGCTTTCTGTGCATCTAGAACTATCAGAGCCATTTGCTTTTCAAAAGGTCTGTTTCTTTTGAACACTTTAAATGTGAAGATATTCAATTTAACGGCTGGAGAAGGAAAGTCTAGAAAGGTCATCCCGTTGTGGCTGAGGGAGGGAGGGCTCCCACCTGAGGGATTCTCCGCTCTGATTGGTTGCTGCGGATGAAAAGGGGCTGTGTCCCTTTTTCCCGCCTTTTTTTCTAGGCGCCGTTTGAGATTTACCTCAGGATGTCCCTGACTGTCTTCTGTGCTGTGAATATCTTTAGGGTCCCTGAAAGTAGAGGCGCCTGTAAATTAACGTGCGTTCATGTCGGAAGGCTACTCAGGAGAGATCGGGACCGGGGTGCTTATTTGCCGAATCGATTTTTCGGAAGGAAAAGAGAGAGTGGGGTGGAGGGAGGAAGAGAGAGATATTCAGATTCTACAGGTATCAGTTTTAGTTTAGCCTGAAAAGATTTCAGGATTTCATGCCTCTGTCTGCCTGTCTCTCGGCAGGGAAGCTTCCCGGAGAGGCGGCCGAAAGCTCCATGCAGAGGCCCCAATCACGAGCCCCGGGGGCGCCTGCTTCCCTTCCATGGGAACGACTCAGCTCTTTCAAAGCGAGCGGCCAAGAAGCCGAGAAACAGGCAGACGGATGCTGCGCTTGCTCTTGCCTCGCTCGCCGATTGAAAACAGCGCTGAAATGAAGGGGACGGATAGTAATATGGAATAAGATAAAGTAAAAATTTCTATAAATAGTAAATAATAAGGAAGGATCACTTCAAAAGAGCTGTAAAAAGAGCTTGTATATATAAATGTCTTATGTTTTGTTTTGTTTTAATGTTTCATAATAACAATTATTTGTTAAAAAAGAAAAGAGCGCTGAGCTGTGGAGAGCGGCAAACTCCCGAGCTGAAGGAGGCTGAGGAGCGGCAGGGCGGGATCGGAGTCACCCGGGGGGAAAGGTAGGGAGGTGTGTGGTCTCTTCCTCTGACCAGGAGGGGGGTCCCATCCCTTCCCCTCCCTGGATCTACCCACCCGCCTTCCGAACCAGTTCTGGCTTCGAACCCAAAGTAGCCGGGATGGTGGATCCAGAGGCAGCGGAGGGAGGAGCCTCCTGTGGGGGCAGGAAAGAGGAGGAGCAAGGAAAGAGGGATTCCAGGCTCTTCCTCCCTCTGAAGTTTATTCTTTTATAGCAAAGCAAAGGGAAGGGAAGTGATTCGGAGGAAGAATGATGGAGATGAAGCTGCTGTGGGTTCAAAGCCAGGAGAGATGGGGGGACAGGTGGGCCCAGCGTCCCTGGGGACAGTCTAGATCAGGGTCCTCAAACTTTTTAAACAGGGGGCTGATTCACAGTCCCTCAGACAGTTGGGGGGGCCGGACTGGCTCCCTGGGCGTGGCTAAGTGGTCATGTGACTGGGTGGGTGTGGCCAATTTAACAGTCCATTTTTTTGCCTTTCTCCTTCCTAAGCTCCTGTTTAAATTGTTTTCAAAGACTTTTAATTCAAAGCAGGACTTTACAAGCCCAGAGCTGCTTTTCAAGGCTGCACCGGCAAGATCTCCCCTCAGCCGGCCTCCCAGTTGGCTCCCCGGAAGAGAAGGCCCAGGGTGAGGGGCGGGGCTTAATCACACCACTCCGCGGGCCGGATACTTTGCATTGGCGGGCCGTAGTTTGAGGCTGGCTGGTCTAGATGGTCTCCACCCCTCCCTCCCAAGAAAGAGCGGCCCTGAAAGGAAGCTGGGGGGGGTCTCAGCAGGAGAAGGTCCAGGCTGCCATTCTCCTCCTCTCCCAACCTTCAGCCTCCGTTTCTCAGAGGTTGCAAACAGGACAAAGAGTCATCAGCCACTAAAGAAAAAATATCCTTTTGCATCGGAGAGCAGGATTAATTCATGAGTGCTGTAGAAAAAGAGATGGGGAAGACAATTAGAAGATAAAGAGACACTTTTAGTATAAATAACCTATTTTTCTTCCCTTTCAGCCCCCACCCCCAAGGCAGGCCCAGACGGTTGACAGGCAGGGACGGATAGAGGGAGAATCCGCCCATTTCAGGGATTCCTCCCCATTTGCTCTCCCTTTG
This sequence comes from Pituophis catenifer annectens, assembly GCF_029215685.1. Classification (NCBI taxonomy): domain Eukaryota; kingdom Metazoa; phylum Chordata; class Lepidosauria; order Squamata; family Colubridae; genus Pituophis; species Pituophis catenifer. The sequence continues at coordinate 4,857,721 of NW_027256882.1, forward strand.
GAAATGTCTCAAAAATTCTGGGTGAGATTTTAGCGTTTGTGTTGCTTTTTATTGCAATATTTTTTCAGGTCTCTGTAAGGAAAATCTGTCCAAAGTCTCAAAAATGTGCACAGCAAGGAGATTTTGTTCAGGCATGTTTTTTCTTTAAACGAAGCAATTAAAGAATTTTAAAAACCACCAATAACTTTTAGGAGGGGTTGAGATGAGGGGGAAGAGGAGAAACTCACCTGCAGGAGGTTGGATGGGAATTGCTGGAAGGAGAAAAAGACCCAATCAGGACCCTTCATGGGCTGGAGGACTCAGGGGGACCCCTCCCCATTGATAGCCCATAATAGGTTGCATTGTCTTCACTTATAAGCCCCTCCAAGAACAGAAGTTCCCATAAATATTCCTCCAGGGGCCCCGCTTGGCCACCTGCTAAGCTTGAGGAGAGGCCTCCCCTAGAGGGTCCCCTCCCCACCACCTCTCCTCCAGCCCCCCAGACTCACCTTTCTTGCTCTTCAGGTAGGAGAAGAGCCCCACAGCCAGGAAGGCGACTCCTATCACGGCCCCCATGATCCCCGTCCAGAGTTTGCTCCTGGCAGAGCTGGAGGAACGGGGCTCTGGGGAAGGAGAAGGAGCCTCGCCTGAGCAGGAGGATCAGGCCCACCTTCCCCCAGGAGGTCCATTCCGGCTCCCCCCACAGGGAGGGTCTCTCCCCCTTCTGAAGGCAGGATGAGGTCCCCAGATCAGGAGGGGAGGGAGGGGAGGTACTTACCCCACTGGACAGTGATGGGGGCCTCCAGGCTGGCATGCCCCACCTTGCAAGTGTAGACGTCCCCCCGTTGGGCCTGGGTCTCCAGCATCACCTGGAGCTGGTAGGTCCAGTCTCCGTTCTGGAGCTCCTCCCCGAAGGCCACGCCCTCCTTCTCTGGCCGCCCGTTCTTCAGCCACTGGACCTCGATCTCCACGGGGTAAAAGCCGGTCGCGGTGCAGAGGAGGATGGTGTTGGGGGAAGAGGGCTCCATCTTGGTGGGGGAGATGGAGACGGAGGGCTTGGCTGGAGGGAAGGAGGGGAAGGAGCCACATGAGAGACACAACAGGGCCCAGAATGGAAGATATGATTTTCGCAGAGAAATGGAGGCTGAATTGATTCTGGGGAGAGTTGAGGGAAGATTGAGAGCCTCTCTTGGTGGCCAGAGAAAAGCTTTGGCCTCTCGGGGGACGGAGACGCCCGGATCTCTCCGGAGAGAAAAGTCAGCTCAGAAGTAAAAAAAATAAATAAATAAAGAGAAAATTCCCCCAAAGAGACTCAAGAAACATCTTGTGATTTCAGGTCTCCTCAACTGAAACTGGACCAACCATTTTTTTCTGAAGCTGATGAATCTCCTTTCCCTGAAGGGAAAATCCCCCCTGAGACCCACAAACGGAGGGAGGGGGACGGAGGACCTGCGGGGGGGCCCACAAAAGAGACACACTCACAACACCCACACAATTGGGAGGGGATTTTAGGGCCACTTTCAGGGGTCATCAAAACTCATTAGCTAAATTAGTAGAAGTGAGGAAATTTCCATGTTAAATATTGCTGGAATGAGAATTATTTCAAATGTGCCAGACAACAAGAATGTTGAATTGATAGTAAGAAATAATTAAATCTTGAATATTATCAATCAGGGGATTATTATCTCCAGGGAAACATCCTCTTTGGAGGTAAAAATATTTCAAACCATCTCTTAAATTGGAGAGAATATCGTTTATTTATTTATTAAATTATATGCACCAAGACAAATTCCTTCTGTGTCCAATCACACTTGGCCAATAAAGAATTCTATTCTATTCTAAATTCTAATATCCTATTCCAGGGATGTGATCCTCCTCCTAGCTTTGCTGGGAAGAATTTAGGAGTGAAAATGAGTTTTACCTCCAAATTAAATATCTGGAGAATAAAATCTCTGTTGGTTCTCCCTCTAAAAAATCTTTCTCTCTTAGGATGGGCTGTTTTTTTCTCTTATGGAAGAAATATCTTATTTCATTCTGTGGCAAGAGATTAAGTTTCGAGAGTCTCCTGGGCTCCCAATGGGAACCTGAGATTTAGGCAATTTTTAAGTGGTGATGCTTGAAAGGTTTTTCCATCAAAGGGGTAAAATTTCCCTGGAAAGGCCGAATTGCAAAAAGCGCAGCTGAAATCCTTGATTTCCACAATGCTTGGCCTGTGATTCTCTTATCAATTGAGAGAAATAAATAAAATTATGATTACTCAGAGAATGTAAATTACAAAAACAAATCTAGGCAATTTGCAAGGAATCTGACAGAGAATTAAACAATCCCTGCTTCAGAGTTGAAAGGAAGGAGGATGTGTTTCTTAGGACCTAAAATTCAGATTTAAGGTTTGTGGGAGTTTTTGGACTCTCCCCCCCCACAAATCCGGAGCCTCCCCAGGAAGGAAGAGGGAAGCGATTTGGCTGCAGGGGAAGCTGAGTCTGGGACCAAAATGGGGGCTTCAAGGGGGGCTTTTCTCCCGGACCCCCAAAATCGGCTGAAGGAAATTTCTCAGCCTCTGAATCAGCTTCTGCTCAAGGCAGAGGAAACGCCAGACCAGGATTCCGCCTGATTTGGGTTTGATTCACAATTATAAATTCTATCTGGATTGATTGATTTTATTGTTTAGTTTATTTATTGCTATTGTTAGTTTATTATTTATTCTATTATTTAGTTAGTTTATTATTTAGTTAATTTCTTTTATTATTTAGTTAATTTATTATTATTCTTTCTTTCTTTAGTTTATTTTATTAGTTGTTTATTTTATTTATTATTTATTTATTTATTTATTTAGCTTTTCATTTATTTATTTTTCATTTATTTATTTAATTTATTTGCTTAATTTTACATATTCGTTTATTTTACTTACTTATTTATTTATTGGATTGAAAAGATGCGGGAGTGGAAATGACTCAGAATAAAGAATAGAGAGAAGGGAGACCTGGAGAGAAAGGATTTTGTGGATTCCCTTTGAAGATTCTTTTTTTTTTATCCCAAAATCCCAAAGGCCCCAGAGGGGGAGGGAGCCCCCCCCCTTATTGGCCTTCTGGAAAGGGGTCCCAAGGGGGCTCTGGGGCTTTGCTGGGGGGGGCAGAGAGGGGGAGGCAGCCTGAATCCCCTGAAGCCTTTTAATTCGTCTCTTCATTAATCAATGAATTGATTTTTCCACTGAATTGGAGTCATCCTTGCTTTTGAAAGAACCACTGAATCTTCACACGGGAGAGTCTCAATCAAGGGAAGGAAAAGGGGGTCCCCTCCCCCAAACTCCCCCCCAAACTCTCTCCCCCCCCCCCCCCGAACTCACCTCTCCGGCCAACCACAGGCATCCCCTGGAGAAGCCCGTAGTTGTGCCGGCAGAAGCGATCCACGGAGGCCTTCTCGTACTGCAGGCGCTGCTCATCCCTGTTCCACCTGTCCACATCGGGCTGCACCAACGGAGAGACGGCCACGAACTTCCCGAGGTCGCTGTCGAAGTAGCTGGTCTCCTGCCGGTCGTAGAAGTTCCTGTCCAGGAACCTCACCCGCTGCGTCCCGTTGAGGAAGTGGCACTCGACCTTCCACTGGGCCAGGAAATGGGCTGCGAGGGGGAGGAAGGCTGTCAGGAGGGACTCCAGGGCCCATCGCTCCCAGCCACTGGTAAAGGAGGGGGGGACCGACGTGGGAAGGGGGAGGGCGGCGGGGGACTTTTCTTGGACAGACTGGCGAAAGACGCCCCCTGGAGGAGGGAGCGGGAACTCTCAGTCCCAGAGAGGAAGGGAGGCTTCCTGGGGGGTCTGGAGGGGGAGGGGAGGGAAGAGGGGGAGGGATGGGAAAAGGCAGGCAGAAGCTCAACCGGTCCAGCGATCCCATTCAGTCTCTGCAGGGAAGGTTGGATCTCAAGGGGCAGGAAGGACGGGGGGGGAGGGCTGGAGAGAAAGTAACATCCATCCCCCCCACTCTCTCTTCCTTTGGGAGGGGATCTGGGGAGGGGCCACAATGAGGACATCTAGACCGACTCTCCTGGGGTCTCCCAGCCCTTCAGTCCTCACCTTCCCTCCGTCTTTCCCCCACTTTTCTTCTTCCCCTGAATCTTCGGCCCAGCTCCCTCCCTTTGGGGGACTGTGGAGGATCACCCCGCTTTCCTCTCCCCCTCCCCAAAAAGACCCCCTGCAGTTCACAGACAGTGAAGTTTCTGAAGAAGCCCAAAGACTTTTGCTCAAATGCCTCTTTTCCCTTCTGGGGATTCAGGGCTGAAAATGCCTCAGTTTCCCTCTTTCGCTTTCGCTTTTCCTCCCCTTCCTCTTTCCATGCAGCCCCCTCCCACCCAGGCCCTGGGGGAGGGGTGAGAGAGATGCGACCCCCACTGCGGTTACAATCGGGGAAGGGGCGAGGGGTCCCTCTCCGTCCTCCGGGGGGGGTGGATGTGGGGAGGAAGGGGGAGGAGACCACGCAGAGATCGAGGTTGTTGGAGGCTCCGGGGACCCATCGGCTTTCTTCCCCTCTCCGGGGTCCTTCCCAGCCCCCTCCTCCCCCGCCCAGCCCCCTCCTTACCGGGGGTCTCCTTCCCCCCTTCGCTTCCGGGGATCCGGGCCAGCGCCCCCAGCAGCAGCATCAGGGGGACCCCAGGAAAAGCCATGGCTGCTGCCCCACAAGCGCCCCAAAGGGAGGAGAAAGACGCTCCCAGCCCCAGAGGAGGAATCGGAGGGTCTGGAGGGGGGGAGGAGTTTTCCTCGGACTTCGGAAGAGGGAGAGTCCTCAAAGAGCAGGAGGACCAATGGGAATTCTCCCTTCTGCAGCGTCATCGGTCTCCGGGCAGAGCCTCCCTCGACTTCGCCCGATGCAGGAGATAGTTCAGCGCAGAGAGAGAAGCGGAGAAAGTGGGGGAGGGGAATCCCTTCAGTCTTGGGAGTCTTTCATGCCAGCTCCGGAGGGGATTGTGGACTTCCTTTTGCCCCCCCCCCCATTCTCCTCCAATCTCCCTTTCTCTGGGCGCCTGGACTGGAGGGGCGGACTAGATGCCCTCTGAGTTCCCACAGTGCCCAGAAGGAACCTAAACTGGAGCTACGGAGAGTCCAGGAGGGCAAAGTGGATCCAGAGCTCGAGGGGTCCTTCGGGGCTCAGAAGGGGAGGAGGGACCCCCAGCAGCTGCGCTGGATGACAAGGGGGGAGGGGCAGCCCCACAGCCAGCCAGGACTTGGGGGTCACACGCTCCCCCCAATCCGAAGGGAAGCCAGGAAAACCCTCAGCTGACAGTCCACGCAGGATCTGCAGGGATCCCTCCTAATCCAGCCGGATCCTCCCCCTTCACGGGGGAATCTCCGTAGGGATCTCTTGGCTTTACAAGAGAAAAGGGCGTTTCCCTTCCTTGAAACACGCGTCTCCCTTGCTCAGAACGTCTGGACGGACCGGCTCCTTCAGATTTCCCTCCCCTGAACCCCGATTGTGTAGGAATCTACCTCTTCCTTTCTTTCTGTGGGTGGGGATCCCCCTTTTCCTTGCAAAGCAGCCCCGGATGAAGATCCCGGAAGGAAGTTCGGCCGTTTCTCCTCCGCTTCCCGCTCCTTTCCTCGGAGAACGTCCACATCTTCGCCATAATGCAGAACAATCTCTACTTTCAGCAGAAAAATATATAAAGTGACATTTTCGAAGAAATTTTGCCATCTGATTGTGCAGATCGTGATGAGATTTGCCTATTTTGACTGTGGAACAGGAAGGCCCCTAAAACAAAAGGCTCCTTTTTATGATTTTTATTAAGATTATAAGGGCATAAAATAGAAAATAAAAGTAAGAAGGAATTGGGAAAGGGAAAGGAAGGGGAAGGAGAAGTGGGGGATAAAGGGCAAAAGGAAAAAAGAGAGGAAAAAACTTTCCCCAGCATAATAAAATACAAAATGAGTTATACAAAGGCGGCTTAGAGAGATCCTGAATTCTGGATCCTGTTTAAAGAGCTTTGTGGGTCCAGAGGTGGCCTGGATCAGGGGTGAAATGCTCCCAGTTCGTACCAGATCGCCCGATCCAGTAGCGATGGAGGCGGGTGGTTCAGAGAACCGGTAGCAAAAATCCCTGCCCTCCAGTGGTGGGTTCCTCCCGGTTCGGCCTGGTTCTCCCGAGCCGGTAGCGGTTATGATATGATGTCACCGAACCGGTTCTGCCCCTCCCCCGCGCCCCTCCCCCCGCGCCCCCCCCACCCGCGTTATTCTTACCTTTTATTTGGCCCCACCCCCAATCTATTGCTGCCTCCTGAGTCCCAGCTGATGGCTAGAGCGAAAAAAAGCTGCTTAAACTCTTGCCATGGGGCTTCAAAGGGCCGCCCTACAGCTGATCAGTGTTAAAAGAAAACAAATGAGTAGACCGGTGCCTGCAAAAAATAAATGGGTAGATCGGTACAGCTCTGCAAGCAGTTAAAAGCCTGGTAGACCAGTACCTCTGCTAAATCCTAAAAAAACTGTCACATGACCATCAAGCCACACCTATAAAATAAGCCACGCCCACAGAACCGGTAGTAAAAAAATTTAGAAGCCACCCCTGCTGCCGTCCCCCCCCCCCATGCCCAGCTGAGCCGTGTGATCATCAGAGGCTTTTTTTCTTTTAAATGCCTCTGACGATCCCAGCTGAGTTGGCTGATCGGCAGAGGGTTTTTTAAATTGGGATCGTCAGAGCCTTTTGAAAGCATTTTTTTACAACATCTTCCCGGAAGAGGTTGTAGAAAAAATGGTTTTAAAAGTAAAAAAAAAAAAAAATTGGCCATGCCCACCCAGTCACATTACCACCCCCAAGCCACACCCACAGAACAAATTTTAGATTTCCCCACTGGCCTGGATCCTTTCCAGGGATGGGGGGGCTGGAGGGGTCAAACTCCCCCCTGGCCCAGCACCAGCCTCAGCAGCCCAGAGCCAGGTGCCCCCCAGCAGCTGAAGTCCGCATCTGCCCCACAGTTGTGTATCTGACACAGCCACTCACACAAAGTCAGCCCCAGATCCAGGCAGCCTCTGTGGGGCCTCCCTCCCTCACCTGACCCAGGCAGAACCTCTGGGCCCCTCTCATGCTTCCCCCCCCCAAATATTGTGCTCTTCTCTTGAGTTCCCTCTGACATCCCCAGCTACACAGTCACACACACACACACACACACAGTTTCTTTCTCCAGCCCCCAAGAGCTGCAGAGGCTCTTGGGCTTCGCTTCCCCACGCAGCCATCCTGAAGCCTGAAGCTCTGGGCTCCTCCGAAGCGGAACTGAGCAACTGGCCAGGATCCAGCAGGCAACAAACCTCGATTCTTCATCAGGGCAGCTCGGGGACTCCCCTCCTCCGCCCCATGGCTGGGTCTCCAAACGGGGCAGCCACAAGGTCCTCTGCCCCATTGGAGGTGGCTGAAGGGGCCCTTCCCCATAACCTCATTATAGCTCTCTAGTCCTTTCTCCATCAGTTAAAGCCCATTGAAGAAAGGAGTCCCTGACTTATGACGGTTCATTGAATGACCTTTTGAAGTTACAATGGCGTTGAAAAAGTGACTCTTTGCCTAATAGTCCTTCTTTTTAAAATATTTTTTATTGCTCTGAATGTTTTTTTTTAATCCTTTCATGTAAATACCGGATTTTAGCTTTGTTGTATGTGACACAGAGTCACTTGTGAGATGGGTGGTTATATAAATTTGAGATAGATAGATAGATAGATAGATAGATAGATAGGATAATAGAGATAGATAGATGATGGTAGATAGACAGACAGACAGACAGATAGGAATAGATGAGGGAGAGAGAGAGAGATGATAGACATGATGATAGACAGACAGACAGACTGATAGACCCTAACACTTATATTTTGAATAGAAGCAGACAGTAGAAGCTTATTCGTTCACATCATGTGTTGTTCATTCGTTGCAGCCTCTTTAAATAGGTTGCAATTTCTGCCCTTGAAGGAATCTCCTCGTAGAGCCTCCACGGCTTCTGCCGGCCTCAGTCTCCCTAGTTCTCTCCTGGGTCCTCTCTGATGAACCTTAAAGGCTTCTCTGCTGACCGGAGCCTCCCAGAGAGAGGATCGGAGGGGCCAGGAGGAGGAGGGGGAGGGGCGGCCTCAAAGGCTCCCTGGGGGTTGGAGAAGGCCCCGTCCAGGGTCTCCCCTCCCCTGGTGGCAAAGGCCCCGTATGGGGGGAAAGGAGGGGGGGCTGCTTTCAAGGCGGCCTCTGGTCTGCTGGGTTTCCCAGGTGCCTCTTTCCTCTTCCACCAGGCGCAGAACCTGCCTCCCAGGTGAGGCCAGGGGAGTCCAAGCCCCCCATGACTCTTGGGGGGAGCTTCCTATGGGCCTCGGCTAATTCACACAAAGTTCATCCATTTCCTCTGGTTGGTTGGGAGGCTCAGAATATTTCCCCATCCCTCTTTCCCCCCTTTTATCTCAACCCAAATGCATTGAAGGAGGTTTTTGTCTTTCTTCCTTTGCGTTTCTATGGCAGTGTGGTTCTTTTTTTTTTTAATATCCCCTTCTATTACATCTGTTTCTTTTGAAGCCTTCAGAGGTGAAGCTCTCCAGTCCAAAAGCTGGAAGAGGAAAGGGGACAATTGTGCCGAACTCTCCGTTGTCCTTGAGAGCCTGGGGGGGCTCCTGCCTGAGGCGATCTGCGCTCCGATTGGCTGCTCTGGGTGGAAAGGAGGCGTTTCCCCCTTTTCCCGCCTTTTTCTTCCGTGGCCTGTGAGAGATTTACCTCAGGAGGTTCCTGAGGGTTTTTCGGCCATTGGGACCTTTGGGGTTGAGCCTCCTCCAGGTTCTCCCACGCGGCCTTGCAAGGGGAGGCATTGCCCACAGGAGCCCAACTCTTCTCCTTATTTGGACAATTCCTCCCATCACACACAGGCCGAATCTTCCTGTGGTGGCCCCAAGACCCCAGATGAGGGAGGGGAGGGGAAGTTCTGTGAAAGTCCTGGGGAGCCAGTCTGGATGAGCTCTGAGGGGGGGAGGCTCAGTTGGAGGGCTGCCCAGGGGCATCTGGGGTTGCTGGGGAGAAGGGAGGGTCTTCCATTCAGGGCTGCTCCATTGAAACCCCCCCCCCCACTTTCCCCCAGAACTGGTCTTCCCCTCCGGGGCAAACCAGGAATGGCTGAAGGTGAATTTCTTGGAGGTCATCTAGTCCAACCCCTGCTAGACCATTTATACCATCGAACAGAGGAGACCCTATATACCATTAGAATCTGAGCCCCAAAGAGGGAGGGAGGGAGGGAAGGAGGCATTGGGTGCCAAAACGGAGGAGGACCCTCTGGTTGTGAAGGAGACAAATGGCTCAAATGGCTGGGTGAATGTAGGGGGGGTCTGAGATGCCCCCCCAAAGGGCTCCCCACAAGTGCGTGGGGAGGACTGTGCCTGCTCGCATTCTGGTCCTCCAAAGGGGCCTTAAGGGGAAACAGAGCAAGGGGGCCTCCAAGCAGGAGGGGGGTCCCACCACTCCCCCTCCCAGGATCTGCCCACCCTCCTTCCGAACCAGTTCTGGCTTCGAACCCAAAGTAGCCAGGATGGTCAATCTAGAGGAAGCGGAGGGAGGAGCCTCCTGTGGTGGCAGGAAAGAGGAGGAGGAGGATGAAGAGGAAGGAAGGAAGGATTCCAGGCTTTCCTGCTTCTAAAGTTTATTCTTTTAGAGCAAAGCGAAGGGAAGGGAAGTGACTCGGAGGACGAATAATGTAGATGAAGCTGCTGTGGGTTCAAAGCCAGGAGAGATGGGGGGACAGGTGGGCCCAGCGTCCCTGGGGACAGTCTAGATCAGGGTCTTCAAACTTTTTAGACAGGGGGCCGATTCACAGTCCCTCAGACTGTTGGGGGGGGACAGACTGGCTCCCTGGGCATGGCTAAGTGGTCATGTGACTGGGTGGGTGTGGCCAATTTAACAGTCCATTTTTTTGCCTTTCTCCTTCCTAAGCGCCTGTTTAAATTGTTTTCAAAGACTTTTAATTCAAAGCAGGACTTTACAAGCCCAGAGCTGCTTTTCAAGGCTGCACCGGCAAGATCTCCCCTCAGCCGGCCTCCCAGTTGGCTCCCCGGAAGAGAAGGCCCAGGGTGAGGGGCGGGGCTTAATCACACCACTCCGCGGGCCGGATACTTTGCATTGGCGGGCCGTAGTTTGAGGCTGGCTGGTCTAGATGGTCTCCACCCCTCCCTCCCAAGAAAGAGCGGCCCTGAAAGGAAGCTGGGGGGGGTGTCTCAGCAGGAGAAGGTCCAGGCTGCCATTCTCCTCCTCTCCCAACCTTCAGCCTCCGTTTCTCAGAGGCTGCAAACAGGACAAAGAGTCATCGGCCACTAAAGAAAAAATATCCTTTTGCATCGGAGAGCAGGATTAATTCATGAGTGCTGTAGAAAAAGAGATGGGGAAGAAAATCAGAAGATAAAAAGGCACTATTAGTATAAATAACCTATTTTTCTTCCCTTTCAGCCCCCACCCCCAAGGCAGGCCCAGACGGTTGACAGGCAGGGACGGAAAGAGGGAGAATCCGCCCATTTCAGGGATTCCTCCCCATTTCCTCTCCAGGGGATTCTGGAATTCTCCCTAATTGTCTTAATTAGAGGGTTAATCAAGAGGGGAAGCCCCCTTCCCTTCAGACGATTCATGTGAACAGAGAAGATGGGGCTGGGATGGGGGGGAGCAAAGGGGGGAGCCTGGGGGTCACTTGGCCAGAAACTGAGTGAAGTGTCACAAGGAGAAGGGGGGGTCAGGAAGAACAGCCCACAACGTTGTGGCGCTCCCTCCCCGAGGGAGGAGATTTTGTTCAGGCATGGTTTTTTCAAAAAAAGGAACAAATAAGTCATTAAAAGCCACCAATAACTTGTAGGAGAGGATGAGATGAGGGCGAAGAGGAGAAACTCACCTGCAGGAGGTTGGATGGGAGTTGCTGGAAGGAAAAAAAGACCCAATCAGGACCCTTCATGGGCTGGAGGACTCAGCGGGATCCCCTCCCCATCGATAGCCCATAATAGGTTGCAGGATCTTCACTTATAGCCCCTCCAAAAACAGAAGTTCCCAAAAATGTTCCTCAAGGGGCCCCTCTTGGCCACCTGCTAAGCTTGAGGAGAGGCCTCCCCTAGAGGGTCCCCTCCCCACCACCTCTCCTCCGCCCCCCCAGACTCACCTTTCTTGCTCTTCAGGTAGGAGAAGAGCCCCACAGCCAGGAAGGCCACTCCTATCACGGCCCCCATGATCCCCGTCCAGAGTTTGCTCCTGGCAGAGCTGGAGGAACGGGGCTCTGGGGAAGGAGAAGGAGCCTCACCTGAGCAGGAGGATCAGGCGCACCTTCCCCCAGGAGGCTCCATTCTGGCTCCCCCCACAGGAGGGGTCTCTCCCCCTTCTCAAGGCAGGATGAGGTCCCCAGATCAGGAGGGGAGGGAGGGGAGGGACTTACCCCACTGGACGGTGATGGGGACCTCCAGGCTGGCATGCCCCACCTTGCAAGTGTAGACATCCCCCCGTTGGGGCTGGGTCTCCAGCATCACCTGGAGCTGGTAGGTCCAGTCTCCGTTCTGGAGCTCCTCCCCAAAGGCCATGCCCTCCTCCTCCGGCCGCCCGTTCTTCAGCCACTGGACCTCGATCTCCACGGGGTAAAAGCCGGTCACGGTGCAGAGGAGGATGGTGTTGGGGGAAGAGGGCTCCATCTTGGTGGGGGAGATGGAGACGGTGGGCTTGGCTGGAGGGAAGGAGGGGAAGGAGCTACATGAGAGACACAGGAGGGCCCAGAAGGGAAGACCAAGTTGGTTAGTTCAGGCCAAGATCTCTTTTCACTCCTAAAAATATTCTGTCTTTTGAGTGTCTGTGGAGATTCTCGGTCTTCCAGGTCATGGTTCTCCCAAAGGGGCTTGGTGTGTTCTCGAGCAGACGATGAATTACAGAGGTGGATTATAATGGTAAGTATTTATTTACCTCACAGCTACAGCTCTAACACAATTCAGAAGAAGTACAATACGAAGAACCTTGAACTCAGCCTGACAGCTCTTTTATACCGTCAGACGGCTTAACCAATAGGAACATCCAACGTTCCAAAGGATCCCAACAGGGGCCAATTCTCTTGAGCATGCTCAGAACACAACACCCCTTTCCCCTGGAATGGTGCATGCATAATCCTCGAGGTATGCGGGTCGATGTCGGAGACGCCCTGAGCGCCTCGGGCTCGCCCTAGGCAGGTGTTCTGGCTGGACAGGGACATTCCTACCCCTAGGACTTTCCACAGACCGAGCTTCAACTGGATCAACATGCACTGGCCCTGGACTGTCTTCCTGTACCCTGGGTGAGTATTCTCGAACTGCCCCTCTGCTACTGGTAAGTGTTGGATTGCACGGTTCGTTATTCCAATCGGGAGAATGGGTGTCCCCAAACCCCGGCTCAACCCTATCCATACCCCTGCCCGTCTGTTCACTAAGCTCAGTAGGCGGCACCTTCCTAGCCCTGATTTGATCCTGGTGCTGACGCCAGACTCTACCTTGACCCATATCTATTTTATAAGAACACGGCCCGGTTATCTCTATCACCCATCTGGGAATCCACAACGGGGAACCCCCATAATTCCTGGCATAAACTGAATCCCCCACCCCGAAGGGTCTGGTTGTACTATGGGAGTTCAGAGGTTTACTAGGGGCATATAGAGGATGCAAGCGATCCAAAACTGTCTGTAAACGCCAGCCCATAAGTAACTCTGCGGGGCTCCAGTTCGTGACCGGGCAGGGTGTCGTGTGCTGCACTATCATATACTCAACCAAACGCTTCAGCCACGCACCCGGGCCCATACGGCCAAGCGCGTCCTTTGCTGAGTGAACAGCCCTTTCCACAAGGCCGTTAGCCGCTGGGTCGTAAGGCGAGATGAGGCAATGCCAAATGCCCAGCCTTGCCAGAAACAGCTCGAACACTGATGCCGTCAGTTGAGGACCATTATCCGACACCAGAAGGTCGGGCAACCCATGTGTGGCAAAAAGTGCGCGCAAAAACCTTATGACAGCGTCGGATGTGGTGGAGTGCATTAGCACCAATTCCACCCATTTCGAATACGCATCTACGACCACTAAGAACATCTGCCCATGGAAAGGGCCAGCAAAATCTAAATGTATGTGGGACCACGGACCCATAGGTTCCTCCCACTCACAGGCTTTTTCTTTAGGGGGCAGTGGTCGTGACTCCTGACAACACTGACAAGAGGCCACCCAATCTGTGATGCTTTTATCTAGGCCGGGCCACCAGACGTAACTTCTTCCCATAGCTTTCATCCGGACAATACCGGGGTGACCGGCGTGCAGTGAGACAAGGACGGTCTTTCGAAGTGGCTGTGGGACCACCACCCTGTGACCCCAGAGTAAACAACCCCCTTGGGCTGATAATTCCAGTTTCCTGGAAACATACGGTTGCCAGGGGGACCCCAATTTCCCCGAAGGCCACCCTTTTAACCCAGTCCAGGACTTGAGAGAGTTCAGTGTCACGAGCAGAGTGGCAGGCAATGTCAGCAGCAGTTAAGGCAAAAGAAGAACTGTCAATCAAAAACACAGCTGAAGCAGGTGCTGGGTCACATAAGAAGGTGGTCACGGGGCAACGACTCAGAGCGTCTGCATGGGCCAGATGCTTCCCAGGCACGTAGGTAAGTGTATATTGGTAAGCAGCCAAAAAAACGGACCAATGGGTAAACCTGGGGGACAGGATTTGTGGTGTTTGTTGATCACCCACAAGCAAACCTAATAAAGGCTGCTGGTCCGTAGCTAAGATAAACGGGCGACCATAAAGGTAGTAATGAAAACGCTTTACCCCCGCCACAAGTGCCAAAGCCTCTTTGTCCAGTTGTGAGTAATTCCGTTCAGCGGGAGTCAAGGTACGGGAAAAAAATGCCACAGGGGCTTCGGACCCATTCAGAAACCTGTGGCTAAGGACGGCGCTGACCCCATACGGGGAGGCATCACAAGCTAGAATAAGTGGAAGATTTTCACAATACTGAGTTAGAACAGAATTTGACACAAGCAATTATTTGACCGCTCTAAAGGCAGCAGCGGCTTTCGCGGTCCAGTTCCATGGAGCACCCCGGTCCAACAGCCGGTAGGAGGGGCTCTGCCACGGATGCCTTATGGGGTAGAAAAACAGCATAAAAGTTTAAAAGGTCGAGGAAGGCTTGAAGTTCAGATTTGCACGTAGGAACAGGAGCGTCCAGGATAGCTTTAGTTTTCGCTTCTGTAGGATGAATTCCTTTGCTATTGATTAAGAACCCCAAAAATTCAACTTGAGGTACAGCAATGCTACACTTAGACTTCTTAACTTTGAGTCCTACACTCCTAAATTTGGACAGGACACAACGAAGGCGGTCCATCAGCTGAGATGTGCTGGTTGCAGAGACCAGCACATCGTCAAAATACGGTAGCACTCCGGGAATTCCATGGAGGAGCCTCTCCATCAAACTTTGGAAAATTCCCGGGGCTACGCTCACGCCGAATTGCAAGCGGCGGCATCGGAAAGTTCCCCGATGCGTGACAATGGTCTGTGCAGTGGCCGTCTCATCATCCACAGGCAACTGCTGGTATGCCTGTGCTAAATCTAACTTGGCAAAGACTGACCCGCTTCCCAAGGAATGTAGCAAATGCTGCATTACCGGAACGGGATAAGCATGTGACAACAATGCCTGATTAATAGTAGCCTGGTAGTCTGCACAGATTCAGATTGAACCATCCGCCTTAATGGCGATGATGGTTGGTGTCTCCCAGGGGGTGTAATCAACAGGTTCTAGGACCCCCTGTGCAATGAGTTTGTCCAATTCTGCGTCCACCTTTGGGCGCAACGCCAAGGGAACACGGCGTGGTTTTAGTCTTCGCGGTTGGACCTGGGGATCCAAACTAAAAGAAACAGGGGTGCCTGTATATTTTCCCAACTGGTCATCAAATACCCCTGGGAATTCCTTACATAATTTGTCAAGTTCAGTAGACCTAATGGCATTTACGCCCTGAACGGTGAGACCTAAGGCATCGAACCAATTAAGCCCTAGGAGGCTTGGTAGGGGCCCATCCACAACCACCAATGATAAATATCCAGCAAATCCCTTAAAACGAACCCTGAAAGAACCAGAGCCCACCACGGGAATTGCCCCCCCTTGGTAATCTCGCAGAATCACATTGCAAGGGTCTAGCCTCCTTTTTGAAATCTTCGGAACAAGACGTTTTATGGTGGCCCAGGATATGATGGAGGTGGCTGACCCTGTGTCCACCTCCATGCGGCACGGCCTTCCCTCGATGTACACAGTGAGGTGGATTTTATTTTTAATGAGCCCTTCATCTGGAACGACCATATGGACTGTGGAGAAGCTCCGGGCATCGTGGCTGCACTTTGTCGTCAGGCGGAATCGCCGTTGTCCTTCCTGGTTACTAGGAACCCTCGCTCTAGACTGCGGCTGCGCGGACCGGCAGGCTCTTGCTTTGTGGCCTTGCCGGCCACAGCGGTGGCAGACGGCATCTTTAAACCTGCACGAGGCACGTAGATGGTCCCCTCCGCAACTATAACACTCAGTGACTGCTCCTCTCGGTGACTTAGCCACGAACGTTTTAGCTCTCGCCTCATGTACTCTGCAGACATCCAGCTCGCCATCTAAGTCGGATAGGCCACCCTCACTTGTCTTATTCACTAATAAAGCTTCCCTATTCGGCTTGGGTGGGCTTTGTCCCCGGGGCAGCTCCGCAATTGATAGATTAGCCAATTCTGCCGCGCAGGCCTCATCAAGTGCCATTTGGAATGTCAGTTTATGGTTCACGATTAAACGCCTTTTAAGGTTCTGATCTCTCACTCCGCTCACTAGCCTGTCTAAGAGATAGTCATCCAGGTTCACGAAGTCGCAATGGCGTGCAAGCTTCCTTAACGCGGCGACATATTGGTTTATTGTCTCCCCAGGGGCTTGATCCCTATGGTAGAATTGCTGTCTGCGGGCAATTCTAGAAGGCGCAGGGGCGTAATGGCGTTTCAATTTATTCATAAAAGCCTCCCACGTTCCAGCATGTATGGATTGAGGGGCCATCAACGTCATAGCGGTATCGAACATTTCGGCCCCACAGAAACTGAGGAAATATGCGCGTTTGCGCTCGGCAGACAAGTTCGTGTAGTCGTTTGCGATTAAAAAACAGTCAAAACGGGCCACATATGCCTCCCAAGTCTCAGTAGCCAGATTGAACGGAGGAAATGTCTGTGAGTATGCCATTATCGTTGCATCTTAAGACTCACGACTCTCCTCACCTCAGGCTGTCAGTTTACCTCAGGCTCAATTCACACCTACTATTGTTAATTTGCCAGATTCAACATCCCATCCTCGTCGCCAGTGGTGTGTTCTCGAGCAGACGATGAATTACAGAGGTGGATTATAATGGTAAGTATTTATTTACCTCACAGCTACAGCTCTAACACAATTCAGGAGCCTTGGTAGTACAGTGGTTAATGCACCCTGTTATTAACACAGCTGCCTGCAATTTCTGCAGGTTCGAATTTTACCAGGCTCAAGGTTGAATCAGCCTTCCATCCTTTCTAAGGTAGGTTAAATGAGGACCCAGTTTGTGGGGGCAATAAGCTGACTTTGTATAAAATATACAAAAGAATGAAGGCTATTGCTTAATGCATTGTAAGCCGCCCTGAGTCTCCGGAGAAGGGCGGCATATAAATCAAATTAAAAAAAAAAAAATTCAGAAGAAGTACAATACGAAGAACCTTGAACTCAGCCTGACAGCTCTTTTATACCAACTGTCAGACGGCTTAACCAATAGGAACATCCAACGTTCCAAAGGATCCCAACAGGGGCCAATTCTCTTGAGCATGCTCAGAACACAACAGGGCTTTTTTTCCAAAAGGCAACTGGAGTTTGTTTTTCCATGAAGACATTTCGCTTCTCATCCGAGGAGCTTCTTCAGTTCTGACTATCCGAATTGAAGCTTCTTGGGTGAGAAGCAAAAGGTCTTCAAGGGAAAACAGAGTCTATTTGCCGTCTGAAGAAACTCCTTTGGGACGGTGTTTGGAGTCCTCTTCCAAAGCGAATGGCAGCAGGGAATGAAAAGGGATCCTGAGAAATGGGGAAACCTAAATCCTTCCGGTTGGGATCAGGTGATCTCATCCAAAGGGAAGAATCCTCAAAATAGGCAAACCCCACAGCAGAATAACAGAATAAGAGAGCTGGGAGGGACCTTGGAGGTCTTCTAGTCCAACCCCCTGCTCAGGCAGGAAACCCTCCACCACTTCAGACAAATGGTTGCCCAATCTCTGCTTAAAGACCCCCAGTGATGGAGCCCCCACGATTTCTGGTGGCAAGCAGTTCCACTGGTTAATTGTCCTCACTGTTAGGAAGTTTCTCCTTAGTTCCAGGTTGTTTCTCTCCTTGATGAGTTTCCATCCCTTGTTTCTTCTCTCAGTCAAAATGAAACCACATGTTTTAAAATTAGGTGCAATACTGGAATATTTATTGATTAATAAAATGTATTTGTTGCCCATCTCATGACGAAATGTCTCTAGGCGGTTGACAGCATTTACATCAGGCCCAGTGGGGTGAGAGGGTCCCTGAAGGAGCCTGGACTCAGGCCGTGCAGGGCTTGGGAGACCATGGCCAGCACCTTGACTTGCACCTGGAAGGAGACTGGCAGTCGGGGCACCTCACGGAGCAGTCGTGGCACATGGGTCCCCTTAGTGACTGCAAAAATAGCCCATGCTGCCCCACTCTGCACCAGTGGAAGCCTCCAATCGCTCTTCAAGGGGAGGCCCATGTAGAGTGCATTGCAGTAGTCTAGAGGTGAGAGGACCAGGGCTTGAATGACTGAGCACAGGGACTGTCCTGGGTTTCAATCACTTTTCAAAAATTGGGTATCCTCAGTATATGGGGGACACCTCCACCCCTGGGGACGGATGAGCTACTACTATATAAAGGAGAAAAATGTGGGTTAGACAGCATCAACAGCAGATGGAGTCGTAACTGGCTGACCAACCGCACTCAACGTGTAGCCCTCAATGGAACTGCATCTACATGCAGGGAAGTATGCAGTGGAGTACCCCAAAGGCTCTGGTTTAGGCCCAGTACTCTCCAGCATCTTCATCAATGACTTGGACGAGGGGATAGATGGGGAACTCATCAAATTTGCAGATGACACCAAACTGGCAGGAATAGCCAACACTGCAGAAGATAGGCTCAAGATACAAAAGACCCTTGACAGACTTGAACATTGGGCGCTATCTAACAAAATGAAATTCAACGGTGGAAAAAGGAAGGTTCTACATTTAGGCAAGAAAAACAAAATGCTCAGGTACACTATATGTAGTATATAGTAGTAACTGTGATCTTGGAGTCCTAGTGGACAACCATTTAGATAGGAGCCAGCCATGTGCAGCAGCTGCCAAAAAAGCCAACACAGTTCTAGGCTGCATAAACAGAGGGATAGAATCGAGATCACGTGAAGGGTTAATACCACTTTATAAGGCCTTGGTAATAAGGCCACCCTTGGAATATGGCATCCAGTTTTGGTCGCCACCATGTAAATAAGATGCTGAGACTCTGGAAAGAGTGCAGAGAAGAGCAGCAAAGATGATTAGGGGACTGGAGGCTAAAACAAAGAACGGTTGCAGGAACTGGGTATGTCTAGTTTAATAAAAAGAAGAACTAGGGGTGACATGATAGCAGTGCTCCAATATCTCAGGGACTGCCCCAAAGAAGAGGGAGTCAAGCTATTCTCCAAAGCACCTGAGGGTTGGACAAGAAGCAATGGGTGGAAACTAATCGAGGAGAGAAGCAACTTAGAACTAAGGAGAAATTTCCTGACAGTGAGAACAATTAATCAGTGGAACAACTTGCCTCCAGAAGTCATGAATTCTCTAACACTGGAAGTTTTTAAGAAGATGTTGGATAACCATTTGTCTGAAGTGGTGGAGAGCTTCCTGCCTGGGCAGGGGGTTGGACTAGAAGACCTATTCTACTCTATCTCATACAGCGGCTTCATGTAGATGTCGTAAAGGAGGGGAGAGAGTCCTGAGCCCTGGGGAACACACAAGATGGCGGCCATAGAATGGCCCTCTCCCTCCCTCCTGAAGGTGGTCAGCCGAGCCCTCCTCCCCCTAAAGCAACCGGATTACCCGGAAGGGGGCTGTGGGGGTGACCCTAGGCCTTCCTGAGGGCTCTAACTCCCCCTTCCTTTCCCTCCAGAGGGGCTCCAGGGGTCTCTTGAGCCTTTTTGGGACCCTCAACTCCTCCGTGGGGAGAGATGGGGTGAAGGGTCAGGAGAGGCCGCATGGGAGTGACCCTGTCCAGAGCCCTGGCAACCTTTTGATTTCAGGATATACCAAGGCTCTGGAGGGCCATGCCAAGATCCTTGCTGAGGGGGGGACTTGGGGTTTTTGGGAGGGACACCCCCCCCCAAGACCAGGCTTTGCCTGCAACTGTTCAAATCTCACCAGGCTCAAGGTTGACTCAGCCTTCCATCCTTTCGAGGTAGGTAAAATGAGGACCCGGATTGTGGGGGCAATAAGCTGACTTTGTATAAAAAAGAACACCGCTTGGGGGGGGGCGAAAGCCCTACTAAGCAGGTATATACAAAAGTATGAAGGCTATTGCTTAATGCATTGTAAGCCGCCCTGAGTCTCCGGAGAAGGCCGGCATATAAATTGAACCAATAAATAAATTGAACCAATAAACTGGCTGGCCTCCTTCCCAGCTGTTCTGTCCCCGTAGCACGCACACACCCCCACAGACGGCCCGGAGTTAATAAACCACACGACAAAACTCTTTGATGATAAAGCTGTCAACAACCCAGTGGCTAGCTGCCAATTCAGACTTTACTCACTCAAAACAAAGATTAGCCTGCCAGCATTCCGATAAAATAGGCAGAGTTTTCAACAATACCAGAATTAATCCAAATGCAGTCCGATAAAGCAGGCAAAGTCCAGTAACGCAGAAATCATGGATTAGTTCTAGTTTTTTGCTCGTCACAAACTGAACCGGCCACCACACCCACATTTATACCCTGTGGGGTGTGGTCCAGTGACTCAGCTAATCTCTGCCATGCCTTCCCCTCTGCTGTGCACGCTTCTCCCTGCGCCTCTGGTGAGGGTCCAGCCAGCACTTATCTTCCTCGTCGCTGTCCACCTGTGGCTGCGGGGACGTGCTTGGCTCTGAGCCTATCGTTTGGCCTTCGGTGTCCTCCGGAGGCATTGCCAGAGAGGAGGGTCCTGGAGAGGGAGGCCTTGCCAACTCCTCTTCCTCACTCTCAGAGTCTGCATCTGTCGATAGCCCACGCTCAGGCAACGGAGCCACAACACCAGCCAAAGGAACCGGACATTCCTGGGGAGGAGGTGCAGAGGGGTCCGACTTCTTGATGGCAGCCTCTGCCTGGATTGGGGGTGGCAGGGGTAGGGATCTATAGGGGAGGTCTTGGGGAAAGGGAAGGTGGGGGCAGTAGGAGCTGAGATCAGGCAGAACCCAGGATCACATCTGAGCCTTGGAGAGGATCCCTCTTGATCTCCTCCTTCCCCAAATGCTCCCACTGGCACAACTCTTGGACGGATTAATGGGGAGGGGCGGGTCTGGATGACTGTTTGAACAAAAATGCAAATTCTGGATGAGAAAAAAATCTATTAGCAAGAAAATGGATGAAGCAAATTTAAATTGCCAAATTCTATTTAATTCGTTTTAAATAATTATTTTAACTTTTGTACAAATGTTTTTATTTTGGCTGTTCACCGCCCTGAGTCCGAAAGGAGAAGGGCGGTATACAAATGTAATAAATAAATAAATGAATGAATGAATGAATGAATGAATGAATGAATGAATAAATAAATAAATCAGTGGAAATTGAAAAGTTTGAATTTGGCATTTTTATTGAAAACATCTTCAATTCATATAGATTATTTTTAGTAGGTAAACAAGGAGACTATCAGGTGACATGAATACTTTTTATAGCTCAACCCAAAATAAATTTAACTTTATACAAAAATGTACTATTAACATTTGGTGGTTCCAATTTGATCAGATGGGAGTTGCTGGAGAAAGGTTTTAATTCACTCCTGGATCCACTGTTGGATCGGAACAAGATTTTTTTTTCTCTTTAAGGACCCCCCACCCCTCCCAGACACAACTTTCTCCTTCTGTCCATCCAGGAATTTAATTTAATCAACATTTGGAGACCTCTCAACTTCAAACAGCAGGAATACACAATACATTTTCTCTGCCTCACACTTTGATATTCAAGATTTATTTTTAATATCAACTTTGATGCAGTAAAAAAATGTGACCCAGATTTACGTTTTTCTTTCTGATCAAGCACCCATAGAATCGATGCTGATTTTGGAAGGTTTGGGATAAAAGTATTGCCATTAGATGCTCCTTTGTTCGGGTCCATTGAATATAGCTAAATTAATAGAAGTGAGGAAATGTCCATATTAAATATTGCTGGAATGAGAATTATTTCAAATATGCCAGACAAGAAGAATGTTGAATTGATAGTAAGAAATAATTCAATGTTGAATATTATCAATCAGGGGATTATTATCTCCAGAAATTTATCCTCTTTGGTGGTAAAGATATTTTAAACTGTCTCTCAAATTTGAGAGAATATCATCTCCTTGTGTGTCCAATCACACTTGGCCAATAAAGAATTCTGTTCTATTCTATTCTAAATTCTGATATCCTATTAAATGGATGTGATCCTCCTCCTAGCTTTGCTGGGAAGAATTTAGGACTGAAAATGAGTTTTGCCTCCAGATGAAATATGTGGAGAAGAAAATCTCTGCCAGTTCTCCTGAAATATTCAATTATTTAGGGAAGGAGCAAAAGTCCAGGATCTCCCTCTAAAAAATCTTTCTCTCTTAGGATGGGCTATTTTTTTCCTCTTATGGAAGTAATATCTTATTTAATTCTGTGGCCACACATAATTTTTGGGCTCCCAATGGGAACCTCAGACTTAGGCAATTCTTAAATGGGGATGCTTTAAAGACTTTTCAGTTTCCATCAAAGGAGTAAAGTTTTCCTGGAAAGGCCAAATTTGCAAATTTGCAAAAGTGCAGCTGAAATCCTAGATTTGCACAATGCTCAGTCTCTGGAACCGTATCAGTTGAGAGAAATAAAAGAAAAATATTATTACACAGTGAATGTAAATTACAAAAACAAATCTAGGCAATTTGCAAGGAATCTGGAAGAGAGAAGTAAACAAGGGATGAATGGAAGTAGGATGTGTTTCTTATGATGTAAAATTCAGTTTAAGGTTTGTGGGTGTTTTTGGACTCTCTCCCCCAAATCCAGAGCCTCCCCAGGAAGGAAGAGGGAAGGGATTTGGCTGCAGGGGAAACTGAGTCTGTGACCAAAAAGGGGGCTTCAAGGGGGGCTTTTCTCCCAGACCCCCAAAATTGGCTGAATGAAATTTCTCAGCCTCTCAATCAGCTTCTGTTCAAGGCAAAGGAAACGCCAGACCAGGATTCCGCCTGATTTGGGTTTGATTCACAATTATAAATTCTATCTGGATTGATTGATTTTCATGTTTAGTTTATTTATTGCTATTATTAGTTTATTATTTATTCTATTATTTACTTTATTGTTTATTTAGTTTCCTTTATTATTTAGTTAATTTATTATTATTCTTTATTTAGTTAGTTTATTTTATTACTTATGTATTTTATTTATTAATTTTTTATTTTATTTATTTATTTAGTTTTTCATTTATTTATTTTTCATTAATTAATTAATTTAATTTTATATATTCATTTATTTTACTTACTTATTGGATTTAAAAGATGTGGGAGTGGAAATGACTCAGACTAAAGAAACCTGGCGAGAAAGGACAGAAGAATTCGCTTTCATGGATTCCCTTTGAACATTCATTTTTTTATTCTAAAATCTCAAAGCCCCCCCCCCTTTATTGGCCTTCTGGAAAGGGGTCCAAATGGGGCTCTGGGGCTTAGCTGGGGGGGGGCAGAGAGGAGGAGGCAGCCTGAATCCCCTGAAGCCTTTTAATTAGTCTCTTCATTAATTAATTTTACCACTGAATTTGAATCCTCCTTGCTTTTTAAATGACCACTAAATCTTCATCCGGGAGAGTCTCAATCAAGGAAAGGAAAGGAAAAGGGGATACTCCCCCCCCAACTCACCTTTCCGGCCAATCACAGAATTCCTCTGGAGAATCTCGTAGTTGTGCCGGCAGATGGAATCCACAGAGTCCTTCATGATCTGCAGGAACTGCTCATCTCTGTTCAATCTGTCCACATAGGGCTTCATCAAGGGAGTGACAGCCATGAACTTCCCGAGGTCGCTGTCGAAGTAATAGATCTCCTGCCGGTCGTAGAAGTTCCTCTCCAGGAACCGCACCTGCTGTGTCCCATTGAGGAAGCGGCACTCGTGCTTCCCCTGGAGCAGGAAATGGGCTGCAAGGGGAAAGAAGAGGGGAAGGAAGACCGTCAGGAGGGACTCCAGGGCCCATCATTCCCAGCCACCAGGACAGGAGGAGGATGGACTTGGGAGGCAAAGGGGGATGGAGGGGAGACTTTCTGTGAGAGACTCATTGACAGACGCCCCCTGGAGGACGGAAGGGGAATTTGGGGGTCCCAGGGGTTCCTGGGGGTCTGGAAGGGGGGGAAAGAGGGGGGTATTTCTTGCTGTGCCCCCTCCTTCCTCCCAGGGTGGAAAAACGCAGGCAGAAGTTCAACCGGTCCAGCAGATGTTCTCTCGGCTGGGGACTTTGGATCCTGAGGGGGCTTTTTGTTCTTTGTACAACCTGCAAGCCGCCCAGAGTCCCCTTGTAGGGAAGACATCACAGAACAGATTAAGGGAAGGGACCTTGGAGGTCTTCTAGTCCAACCCCCTCCTCAAGCAGAGTCTGGGGAGGGGGAAGAATGGGGACATCCAGAGGGATCCTTCTGGGGTCCCCCCCCAGCCCCTCTCTCCCCTCAGCCCCCACTTTCTCTGGTTACCCCCAACTTTTCTTCACCCCCTCATCTTCAGCCCTTCTAGGATTTGGGGGAGAATCGGGGATCTCTCCTCTCCCCCTCCCTAAACAGCCCCCCAAAGACCACCTCAAATGGAGGCTCTCCAGCCCCCTTCAGGAAAGGGAGAGATTTGGGGAGCCAATTGAGGGGAGCAACTCAGAACTTCCCCCCCATCATCAGTCCCCCCCCATGCTGATCGGGCGATGGGGAATTATGGGGTGGGGGAGTCTTGGTCTCCTCCCCAAATTCAAAGCCCCCCCAGAAGGGTTCGAGGCTCAAATCCTGCCTGATTTTCACAGCCTCAAATGAAAAAAATGAACTTTTTGAAGCTGCAAAAATATTTTTACTTATATTTTTGGTGGCTTTGTATTTGGTGGCTTTTTATATTTGTGGATTCAGGTCTCGCTTTCGCTTTCCGACGCCTTCCTCTTTCCATGCAGGGAACTCTCGAGGCAACCGACTTTGGGGGCTCCGTATTCGGGTACAATGGGGGGGTCTGGAAGCTCCCACTCCCACCCAGGCACAGTCACGGGGGGGGGCAGGGGGGCCCCGAATGCGTCTCATCCTATGACCCCCTCCCCACCACAGTCACAACGAAGGGAGACGGCGACCCCTCTTCTTCCCTCTGGGCGAAGTGGGGCGAGCGAGGGAGCGGAGACCACGCGGAGATCGAGGTTTCTGAGGCTTCCGCCTGTCTTCCCTTCCACCCCTTTCCCCACTACTGGGGTCTCAACCCCTCCCTTCCCCCCCTTCCCCCAGGAGCCCTCACGGCCCCTCCCAGCCCCTCTCCTCCCCCCGCCCAGCCCCCTCCTTACCGGGGGTCTCCTTCCCGCCTTCGCTTCCGGGGATCCGGGCCAGCGCCCCCACCAGCAGCATCAGGGGGACCCCAGGAAAAGCCATGGCTGCTGCCCCACCAGCGCCCCAAAGGGAGAGGGAGAAAGTCGCGGACGCTCCCAGCCCCAGAGGCGGAATCGGTGGGTCTGTATGGGGGGGAGGGGCGTTTTCCTCGAACTTCGGACTTGGGCGTGCCCAGGAAAGCGGAAGGACCAATGGGAACCCTCCCTTCTGCGGCGTCATCGGTCTCCGGGCAGAGCCTCCCTTGACTTCACCGCAAGAGAAGATAGTTCAGCGCAGAGAGAGAAGCGGAGACGGTGCGGGGGGCCCTTCAGTCTTGGGGGGCTGCAGCTCAAGGGGCGATTCAGGTCAGCCCTGGAGCGGAGTACAGGCTTCCTTTTGCCCTCCCGCCCCCCGGGATCCGGCGTAGAGTGGGGCTGCAGTGGAGGAGAGAAGGGGAGGCGCAGCCCCACAACCAGCGAGATCTTGGGGGTCCTCATCGTTGGGGGGGGGCTTCCTCAATCATGTGGGGTAAGTGCCCTCCCCGCGTCTCCCGGAAGCTTCTGCCTTTTGTTCCCTTCCTGGCAAAGGGGCTGCCCGAGGGCCACTTTGACCCCCAGCGCTGTGGGGTTCTCTGACCCACCGCAAATGGCAGGTTGGTTCTGGTTGAAGATAGAGATATTTTGTGTAAAGAGGTTAAAGAGGTTAGAGATACAGAAATGCAGAAATGCTGCATTCGTTGCCGGAACTCATACCGCTGGACGTATTTCGATGGCGTTGGGGCGTAGTGGTCCTTCAGCAGCATCTGGAGCGTTTGCCTCGAGATGATGTGGACCGAGTTCGGTTCCGACCGGGCTTCGGCCATATCGAACACCTTGGGTCCACAATGGCTCAGGAACAGGGCTTTCTTTCGCACGTCTGGCAGCCCCTGTAGATCGCTGGCCACCAGGAAGCATTTGAAGCGGGACGTGTAGGATCCCCACTTCTCTTCCGTTGGGTTGAAAGGCGCTGGTGGTACGTAGGCAGATTCTCCAGGTACTCCGCTCGCTCGCCTGGCTGGATTCGGGGTTGCAGCTCTCTTGTCGGCTCGTGGCTTCAGCTCTTTCCGTGGCTTCTGGCCTCAAAATCGCCAATTTTAAATTGGGTGAACCTCTTTAATATAGAGTGAGAATCCAGCAACTAACCTGGGGAAACAGCTCTCCTTATATACCCTGCAGCTGTGGCAATCAGCCAATCAGCTGAGGGCTATTAAGTTCAAACTTTCCCGCCAAAACTATATACATAACAGAGGGGTCCCTCTCCGTCCTCCAGGACGGAATGTGGGGAGAAAGTGGGAAGAGACCAGGCAGAGATCGAGGCTGTTGGAGGCTCTGGACAGGGGTGGGTTCTAAATTTTTTTACTACCGGTTCTGTGGGCGTGGCTTATTTTGTGGGTGTGGCTTGGAGGTCATGCGACTAGGTGGGCATGGCCAGATGGTCAGTCTCATTTATGGAAGGTCCTCGCACTTACGACCAGTCCTCGTACTTACGACCCGACTCATTTGTTTGCTTTTAACACTGATCAGCTGTAGGGCGGCCCTTTGAAGCCCCAGGCAAGAGTTTAAACAGTTTTTTTCCCTCTAGCCATCAGCTGGGACTCAGGAGGCAGCAATAGATTGGGGGTGGGACCAAATAAAAGGTAAGAATAACGTGGGTGGGTGTGGGTGGGAGAACCGGTTCGGTGACGTCATATCGTCACCGCTACCACTCGGCCGAACTGGACCGAACCGGGAGGAACCCACCACTGGCTCTGGAGACCCAGCAGCTTCCCCACTCCAGGGGTCCTTCTCAGCCCCCTCTCCACCCAACTTCTTCCTCGCCCAGCCCTCTCCTTACCGGGGTCTCCTTCCCCACTTCGCTTCCAGGGATCCGAGCCAGCGCCCCCACCAGCAGCATCAGGAGGAGCCCAGCAAATGCCATTGTCAAGCTTCGTTGTTATCTCCAAATAAATGAATTTCCAAACGCCCGACCTTTGAGGAAATTTTTCTCTTTATTGAGCATAACGAACTGACCCTGACTCAATGCGTAGTTACTTTGGCCCCCCCAAAATCTCCCTTTCCGGTTCCCAATTCTCTGCGTCTCATTGGCCATCTTCCAAGCCACTCTACTCATCCCATCTCTGTCATTTCACAGGAATGCCCCCCTCCCATCTCTATCTCCGTGGAGACAGTTCTTCAGGGGAAAAAGTCGGTGAAAGTTCAAGCCTCTCCTCTCATTCCTTATGGCAGCTTGGAAGCTGACATCCATGGATGCTGCCCCACAAGCGCCCCCAAAGGGAGAGGAGAAAGACGCGGAGGCTCCCAGCCGCAGAGTCGGAATCGGTGAGTCTGGATGGCGGAGGAGGAGTTTTCCTCGAACTTCGGACTTGGGAGTGTCCAGAAGGAGCTGAAGGACCAATGGGAAGTCTCCCTTCTGCAGCGTCATCGTTCTCCGGGCAGAGTCTCCCTTGACTTCTCCAGATGAAAGAGAGTTCGAAGCAGAGAAAGGGGGAGGGGGATCCATTCAGTGTTGGGGGGCTGCAGCTTCAGGGGGGCTGTTTCCTGGCAGATCCGGAGGGGAGTGTGGACTTCCTTTTGCACCCACCCTCCCCCCGCATGATTCTCATCCAGTCTCGCTTTCTCTGTGCACCTGGAAGGGTGGACTAGATGCCCTTTTAGTTCCCACAGGGCAGCGTCTCCAGGGATCGCC
This sequence comes from Pituophis catenifer annectens, assembly GCF_029215685.1. Taxonomy (NCBI): domain Eukaryota; kingdom Metazoa; phylum Chordata; class Lepidosauria; order Squamata; family Colubridae; genus Pituophis; species Pituophis catenifer. The sequence goes on from NW_027256882.1 coordinate 4,885,186, forward strand.
CCTCCAGGGGCTGACAGAAGCCAAAGGTCGATCAGCCCAGAAGTGGGGATCGTCTGAAGCCTCCGAAGGGGATCCCACCTGAAAGGGATCAGGAGGGATTTCCTGGCCGTGAGAACCAATTAATCAATGGAGCAGCCCCCCCCACCTGGAATTGGCATCCCTGGAGATCTTCAAGAAGAGACTGGGCAGCCGTGGTGGTATAAGTAGAAAGAGGGCAGAGAAGAGCAACAAAGAGGATGGGGGGGGGGCTGGAGGCTAAAACATGTGAAGAACGGTTGCAGGAATTAGGTCTGGTTGGTCTAGTGAAAAGAATTAGGGGTGGCAGGATAGCAGTCTTCCAGTATTTGAGGGGTTGCCAGAAAAAAGAGGGGATCCACCTTTTCTCCAAAGACCTGAAGGCAGGACAAGAAAGGATGGAGGGGAACTGATCAAGGAGAGACGGAACCAAGGAGGAATTTCTGGAGAGCAACCAACCAGAGGAACAGAAGTGGCCTTCAGGAGTTGTGGGAGCTCCATCACTGGAGGCCTCCAAAAGGAGACCGGACTACCATTTCGTGGGATTGGCCTAGGGCCTCCTGCCAGAGCAGGGGGTTGGACTAGAAGACCTCCGAGGTCCCTCCCAACTCTGAAATTCTGGGTTCTCCGCTTTTGTTTGCACTTCCAACTGTCTCCTCCAGTGGGTGAAATCAAGAGACACTCTGCCCGGAGACTGATGATACTGCACAATGGAGAATTCTGATTGGTTCTGCTTCTTCGGGCTACTCTCCAGGCTGACTCTGAGAGAAGGAAGCTCCTTTTTAACCCTTTCCCCTCCACTCCGCTGAAGATGATGGGACCCAGCCTGAGAACGAAACCTTCGGAAAGCGACCCACAAGTTGAGAGAATGAACCTTCTCCCCCCAAACTCTTTATCTCCCACCCAGTCCAGACCCACCAATTCCGCCTCTGGGGCTGGAAATGTCTAGGTCTCCCCATTCTTGGGGGGGGGGCATTGTGGGGCAGCATCCATGGGCTCTGCTGGGCTCCTCCAGCTGTTGATGGGGGTGGCGCTGTCGGGGATCCCTGGAAGAGAAGGGGGGAAGGAGACGCCGGGTAAGGAGGGGGCTGGGAGGGACCCACGGATGCTGGGGGGTGGAGAGAGGAAAAGGGGGGGTTGAGACCCCCAGGAGAGACTTTGGGAAAGGGGTCGGGGGCAAGAGAGGCCGGAGCTTCAAAGCCTGAATCACTTTGGAGCCCCCAAAGTTTCTTCCATTAAAAGAGGAAGGGGAGGGAAAGCGAAAAAAGGGAAACGGAGGCATTTTCAGACCTGAATCCACAAATGCTACCAAAAGTATAAGAAAAAGAATTTTGGCAGCTTCAGAAACTTCACTTTTTCTTCTGAATCTCAGATTTGAGGCTTTGAAGTCAAGCAAGAGTGGAGCTTGCATCCCTTCTTGGGGAGCCCCTGAATTTGGGGAGGGACCAAGTACCCCCCACCCCATAATCCCCGATTCCTCAACCAGGACCTGGAGGGCTTTGAGAGAAGGGTATTTGGGGGTCTGAGTTGCTCCTCGGAAATTAACTCCCCCAAACTCTCCCTTTAGTGAAGGGGGCGGGAGACCCTCCCTTTGAGGTGGTCTTAGGGGGCCTCTGGGGGGTGTTTTGCGACGGGACAGGAAACTGCAACTGATTATCCCAACTAGGAATCTTTTTTCCATCTTTCGGGATCCTTTTTGTTTGGGAAGATGACTTAAAATACAGAGGAGTAAAAAAGCATCTTGGCCTCAACTCAACCCACTTGAGCTTCTTCTCTGCTCGGAACTATCTTCTCCATCGGATGAAGTCAAGGGAGGCTCTGCCCGGAGACTGATGACGCCGCAGAAGGGAGAATCCCCATTGGTCCTCCTGCTCCCCCTGGACACACCCAATTTCGAAGTCAGAGGGAAGCGCTTCCTCCCTCCCTCCAGACCCACCGATACCGCCTCTGGGGCTGGAGGCACCCACGTCTTTGCTCCCCCCTCCCTCTTTCCAGCCAGAAGCCGATTTCTCTCTTTTTGCGCCCAGAAATTGTTTTTGGCCTTTTAGGATAAAAAAAAAATTTTTTTTTAACAATCCAAAATAAAAAATAGAATGGAGGTTCTTTCACTTATTGCTCCCTTGATAGAGTCTTTTGCATCTTTTTATTCTTTTTTCAGAGTCATTTGCAGTCCAGCAGCTTTTAAATCCCATAAACAAACAAAGGAACAAAGGAAGGAAGCTAGAATTTGTAATCATGATTCAGTCCTTAAACCAAGATGTAAAAAGCCCCGTCATGATCCTGGTTTGGTGTTTTCTCAAAAGCTGAGTCAGAGGCTGAGAAATTTCATTCAGCTGATTTGGGGGGGTCTGGGAGAAAAGCCCCCCTTGAAAGCCCCTTTTTGGTCACAGACTCGGCTTTCCCTGCAGCCAAATCGCTTCCGTCTTCCTTCCTGGGGAGGCTCCGGATTTGGGGGAGAGACTCCAAAAACACCCACAAACATTAACAGTGAATTTGGGATCATAAGTAAGGTGACCAGATTTTAACATTGGTAAAGAGGGACACCACTGACTGGGGGGGGGAGGGGTTCTTGATTAAAAATTTGGTCTATATGGAGCAACAAAAATTTTCATAGAACGCAAAAATAGTATTGTAATATATATATTTTTAATTTCAACATAAGTACAATTTACAAATATAATAAATAAAAAAAATATGTATACTATTATTTTATTCTTTGGCATATTTCTCATTTGAGTGAATTTTTTTTAGTAGATTGCTGTCGTTGTTTAAAAGGTCATGAAATTCTTCACAAGAATTTGTTAAATTATATTTCACACATAAAATGGCTTTCAAAGTCTCAACACTTAATTGTGATTTTTCTGATGTCCACACTTTATTTACCGTAGAAAAAACGTGTTCAGTCGCAGCATTAGTTCCTGGTAAAGACAGCGCGTATTCCACAATTTTTAGTGCATTATTGTATGGAACATGGTTTGTTTCAAAATGATGAAATATTTCTAACCATTTGTTCTCTACTGTGATTTTTGCTGATGCCCAAGATTTAACCTTTTCCTTATCAATATATATTTTTAATAATGATACCTCATTAAAAAGATCATTTTTGGAAATATTACTATATGTGAAATTTTGAGTAATATGATCGAATGATTTTTGCACATCATTCCAATTAAGTTCTTGTTTTAATGTAACCCAATGAAAATGTTCAATATCATTGTAATGTACCGTCCACTCTTCTAAATAATCTATGCAGTTACTATAGAACTTTTTGACGTGATTCATGATATCTGCACGATTTATTGCACCTTGTTCTTCTAGCTGGTTTATACTATTACGGATAGTTAACGGAAGAAAATTATTTTCTAACCGCTCTTGACACTGAAATTTTAAATTATTAACTTCATTTGCTACTTCGATTACCGAAATTTTGTCACCTTCAATAAGTTTTATAGCGTTTTGAAAAAGAGCTGCTTGATTGTGTACAAACTCTAGCCAAATTTTTGAAGATTCTTTTTCAAAAAACTCTTCTAAAATTCTAGGACATTTATCCTGTGATAGAAAGTAGGATTTCAAAGGATTGTATATTTTCAAAATTCTTTCGACAGCTGGCAAAAGAGCTAACCAGCGCATTTTACTGTATTCAAGTATTTTGTGATATTCGACTTCCGCAGTTTCACAAAATTCTTTAAGCATTTCAACATGCTCAGTGTATATATAGAAATAAGAATGTATTTTAATAACAATATTTTCCACATCTACAGGCAACAAGTCAGCAGCTGTTTGAAGGGCGTTATGTATTATGTGCGCTGCACAACCAACACCAATAATGTTTTGATTAAGGTTTTTGTTTAATTTATAAAAAATATTATTTGTGCCTCTTCTTGCTTTTCCTCTAAAATTTGTGTTCGTGTTGTCTACACAATATGCAATCATTTTATGTTTTAAATTGTTTTTTTCCAAAATATTAATAATGGAACTGAAAATTATTTCAGAAGTTTCGCCGGGCAAAGAAACGACATCTAAAATTCTAATTTTTATTCCAGTTTCCGAATCAAAAAATCTAATAATGGTTGGAAATAACTTTATATCGTTATGATTAGATGCGTCAGAATATATGGATATAAAATTAATTTTTTCTAGATTTTTGTTTAATTCTGAAAATGCATATGGGGAAAGCACATTACACACAATTGCCTCGGATTTTGTTCTAGCACAGGCAAATTTTTTGTTGAATAACTTTCTGACAACTTGTGATGTACAGTCCATAGATCTGAAGGAATGATTGTGATTAATAGCATGAAAAGACAGAAGTCCTTCTGCTAATGCTAATTTCTTTTTTTCGCCTTCATAAGTTGTTTTCTGAAAAAATTCCTGTATTTTGGAGGAAGATGCAGCAGTATTTAAATATCTTTTATGTTTCTGTGTCTCCAGGTGCTTTGAAATATCATTCTTCCCGCCGTGTGAAATAGAAAATTCACTATTACATTTCTCACATTTTACCATGTAATCGCTTTTGGTTTTTTTAATAAAAGGAAATTCACTTCTTAGATCATCGTTGAATTTGCATTGTCTTTTCTTACTCATTATGTTAAAAATCTAAAAAAAAAATTTAAAATTAAATTATAAATTATTATATACATATTGCTTAAAAACACAGTAAGTAGGTACATAATTACATGAACATATTTTATTGTTAGTTTATAAATTAAATTAATTTAAGAATGCTGCAACGGGCATAAATGATGACTGGCCATAAGTGGGAGGACCGGTCAAAAGTGCGAGGACCAGTCAGAAATTACTTTTTTCAGCCCTCTGGGTAGTCTCTATGCACATAGGGACTGCTCAGAGGGCTGAAAACGTTGTTTTTGACCGGTCCTCGCCCTTTTGACTGGTCCTCGCACTTACGACTGTCCTCACATTTTACGTTTTGCGCCCTATTTTGTCACCGTGAAGAGAAGCAGTTGTGAAATGAGTGACACGGTTGTTAAGAATGCTGCAACGGGCATAAATGATGACTGGCCATAAGTGGGAGGACTGGTCAAAAGTGCGAGGACCAGTCAGAAATGACTTTTTCAGCCCTCTGGGTAGTCCCTATGACCACCAAGCCACGCCCCCAGAACCGGTTGTTTAAAAAATTGAATCCCACCATGGTTAGAAGTAATGGTAAAGCAAGATATGGATTTAAAACCAGAAATACTTTGTTTGATATTTTAAAGGGAATACAATACATATTTCATTTTACACATGTTAACAGCTGCTAGAATTGTGTTTGCACAACAGTGGAAAAACAAAGATATGAAAATGAATAAAAACAATATTAGAATGTGCAGAAATGAATAAAGTAAAAATTTAAATCAAGGAGAAGGCTTCGAATATTTTTTTACGTGGGGTTTGTTTTATCAATGGCTCAGTAACAGAAACAGAAGTTAGAAATATAAAAGTATAAAACACCAACGATATAAGGAAAGCTCACTAAAATGGATAAGCACATAGTATTAGTATTTGATTATGATTAATGTGTAGATAACCCCTGCCCCTCCCCAAAATTGGGACAGTGCCAGGAAAAGACTAACAACAGTTGTCCCCCAAAAGTCAGTTAAAACAAGTTTTTTCCTTAACCCTTAGGACAGGAAAGAAAGCCACTGGAATAAAAACTGTCATCAAGGCATTGTTGGATGTATAGTACACCCCAAAAGGACAGTGCCAGGAACCTCACTGCACCAGAAACTTCAGAAAACAGTGCCAATAAATTCAACCCAGTCCTTCCCCCTTGAAAAAAAAAAACCCAGGCAAAAGCACCACCTTAAGTACAGTCATTAAAGGGAATCAGGCCAAAAATAACTCTCCTGGAAAACTCCCCATTTCCTCTTTCATGGCAGAATTAACCCCCAGGATAGGAAAGACAAAAGACCTGGGATTAACCCAGGTAAACAACACCAGGTGCTATCAGGAACACATTGAAACCCATCAAGCTGCAGGAGCTCACAAAAGCTGCACAAAGCTGAAGGTATGCAAGAAACCACCTCATAAAAATTATAGAGCCTCAAAAACCAGTTATCATACTTAATTAATTATTTAATTAATTAATTTTTATACCGCCCTTCTCCCGAAGGACTCAGGGCGGTGAACAGTTAAAATAACATACATATAAAATGTGAATATAAGATGATTAAGCCAAATTGGTCCATCAGTTAAGAATTTTCAGCATAAAGATTTAGAACAATTAGAAGAGATTTATGCCAGCCCGGCTTGGTGAAATAGAAAAGACGGAAAGTATGAAGAACTGGGATCATTCGTATCCCTGGGGCTAACCTGTTCCAAAGGGTAGGTGCCCCCACAGAAAGGCTCTTTCTCTGGGAACCACACAAAATCTCACAAAACTTGCACAAATCTGAACATACGAAAGGAGCTAAAATTTACTAAATTTTATGTGACTATTTTCAAAAAAAAAATTACTTAAAAAGAATAACATTTCCACAAAACATTTCCTAAAAAGAAAAACTTCTCCCCCCAAAAAACATTTCCTAAAAAGAAAAACTTCCCCCCCAAAAAAACATTTCCTAAAAAGAAAAACTTCCCCCCCAAAAAAAATTTCCTAAAAAGAATAACATTACAATCATTTTTTAAAGGATAAAGGAAAAAAAAAACCAGCCACTTACCCAATTGATGTTACAAGACAGGCAGAAGGTAGGCAGACAGGCAGGCTCAGCTGCTCACTGATGAAATGGATTGCAGCCGATGGATGCTTTCCACTTCCAGCGAGGCAGGTCTGCTGCAACTTGCAAGCCACTTGGGCTTCAGCTACTGAAGACTGGCTGGGAAATGGATGGAAGCCGGACAAGGCAGGCAGGTAAGGTGGCTGGAGGGTGGAAAACGTTAAACCACCTGGGAGGGGCGGGAAGGCCCAAGCCGAGCCCCAGAAGCTACGGCAGGCCGGGGCTTGGGATGGCTGGTTCTGGATGGCCTGAAGAAGCGTGGGGAGGAAACAGAGCTAGTTAAGGATTGTATGATAAAATGGGCACAAAATATTGGGGAACCAATAATGATGGAAACATGGGAAAAAATATGGGTTAGAAATATAAAATTTACGCAAGCCCAAAACTTAAGGGAGAATTTTTATAAAATGTTTTATAGATGGCATTTAGATCCCAAAAAGCTAGCCTGTATGTATCCAAGTTTACAACCTAAGTGTTGGAGATCTAAATGTGAAGATGCTATGTATTATCATATATGGTGGACATGTAAAAAAATTAAGGCTTTTTGGATAAAAATATGGTGGATTATTCAAAATATTTTAAAGAAAAAGATAAAATTTACCCCACAGTTCTTTTTGCTGGGTATAGTTACAGACTGTACGGTTATAGAGACTAAGCTGATTTTAAATTTAATAACAGCAGCTAGACTGTTGGTAGCGCAGTACTGGAAGAAGGAAGATTTACCTACTATTGAGGAATGGACGTTAAAAGTAGTGAACTTTGGAGAGATGGCAAAAATTTCAGCGTATTTGAAAGACCATTCAAATGAAAGATATGTACTGGAGTGGAGAAGATGGATCGACTATATTCAAAACAAGTATCAGACTAAAAAGCTTCAAATAGCCTATGAATGAAATATTCAATCTAGTTTTTAGTTCACGTTCATAGTTTTTTTCTTTTCGAACTATGCGGAGTTAAAGACCAAGGGAGAATTTGGAGTCAATAAAATGTTAGCATATTTTAGTTTATGATTGTTAAATGCTATACCCTGTATAAGAAGCGTGGGGAGGGGTGCGGGAAAGCACTAGCCGAGCCTTGGTGGCTATGGTGGGGTAGCTTACCTATAGGCAGGATGAAGCAGGTTTGTTGGGGTGCTTGCAGAACTCACAGGTCTAAGTCAGGAGGCGAGTAGTGGGCCGCGTGACGAAGAGCTGGTTATATAGTATTTGGATGGACGGGTCGAGGTTTGAATGGGCGAATGAGCGGCGAGTAGGGCAGGCAGGTGGGTCGGGTAAGCAAGCGGCGACTGGGCAGCTGGGATAAGCGAGCGGCGAGTAGCCAGCCCGGGAGTCCCGGAACCGGTTCAGAGGCGTGGCTAGCCAATTTTCTTACTGGTTCTCCGAACTACTCTAGATTTTTACTACCAAAAAATCCTTAGGAAATTAGGAGGGAATGTGGCTTTTTAGGGTTAGGTCAGGAGCGGCAGAACCAATGGGAATCCTCGCTGCTTCAGCGTCATCGGTCTCCGGGCAGAGTCCCCTGTGACGTCACCTGGAGGAGGAGGGGGGAGGGAGAGAAGCGGGGAAAATGGGGGGGGGGATCCCGCCTTCAACCCCCCCCCCCAAAGGCTCCGCTTCCTCCTCTGGTCTCTGGAGGCGAAATCTCCCCCTCGATCCCTCCGTGGAAATGTTTTTTTTTCCTCCTCCTCCCAGTTGAGCTTCATCTCCCTTTTCCACCCTCTTCCTCCCTGAGTTTCTCTCCAGTCAGAGAGGAGGCGCCATTTCCCCCCCTTCGCTTCCCAATGAAGGAGCCTCGTTATGAGGTAAAATTTCTGGCCTCTCCGGAGATTTCCAGCTTTTCCTCCATTGTGGAGCCTTTTCTCTCCCTACTCGGTCCCTTTCCAATCCTTTTCCCTCATGGAGGCCTCCCTGCCCGTCTCCCACCTTTCTCCCCTTCAGGCCGGAGTCCCCCAGAGAGCCCCCGGTCCTCGTCTTCTGACCGCCCGCCCGTTCCTGACAGGATTTTGGCCCCTTTGGAGGCCTCCTCCGATCTCCACGGAGCCTTCAGGGCGGCTGTTCTTCAGGGAGGCTCCGGAGAGGTTTTTCTCCATCTCCACAGACGGTTCCTGGAGAGGAAAGGAGACGAAGACAGAGAAAGAGACGCCTCTGGAGACAGGGAGGCATAGAGGCGGGCCTTTCTTCCCCCTACTCTCAAGCCCATCATCCCCACCCTCTCTCTTCCCCTCAGACGCACTCCTCTTTCCCGCCCTTTCTACAATCCTGGCACTTCGCGCCAAATCCACCAGGGGGCGCCCTCCGCCAAGGGAAGGAAACTCCAGACGCTTCCCCATTGGCCCACTGGCCTCTCTAGGACTTTGCACTCGCTCTCCTTAACCCTTGGAGGCCCGGAGGAGGCGGAGACGCTGAGGGAGAGTCTAATTCTTGGCGTTTCTTTTTCTTCCCATCTCAGATACAGAAACTGGAAGCCATTTGCGGTCTTTGCAAGGCAAACTTTCCTCTTGGGGGAAGAGGAAAAAGAGCGGAATCCCTTGCAGGGATCAGTCCTGCAGCACCAGAAATGGTCCCGTGAAGGAAAAGGCATCTGGAGACCCACCAGAGTCCTTGGAGCCATTTGGAGTTGCTCTGCAGGACAGAGAAAGGATGGAGACACAACCTTTTGGAAAGGAGGGAGCCGGAAAAGGCCCTTCAGCTGCTCAGCCTGGGAAGGGGGGGAAGCTCTGGACAAGAACCGGGCAGGAGATCCTGGAGGAGGAAACCATCCTCCCTTCAGAAGTTCAGCCCTGGAACTTCATCCAGTACCGGGAGGCTGAGGGTCCCCGAGAACTTTGCAGCCGATTCCATGGCTTTTGCAGGCGATGGCTGAGACCAGAGAAGAACACCAAAGCCCAGATGCTGGACCTGATGGTTCTGGAGCAGCTCCTGGCTCTCCTGCCCCCAGAGATGGAGGGCTGGGTGCGGGAGTGTGGAGCAGAGACCAGCTCCCAGGCGGTTGCCTTGGCGGAAGGCCTTCTCCTGAGCCAGGCAGAGGAGCAGAAGGAGCAGGCCCAGTTGCAGGTAGGAGACTTTAGGGAGCTCAGAAGGGAATAGAGGATGTGGTTGAATACTGCACCCCTCCTTCCCAAACTTCTCTGACATTCATCGTATGTGGCAATCCACCAATTCTTGTAGGACATTGTTCCCTTGTTTTCTCCATGGGGGTGGATATTGAGGGCTTTGAGGTTGTATTCTGAATATAAGAATCCACTTTATTTCGTGTGATGTATATTAATTCTGCTTCTTTTTTCCTTCCTCCCATTTGAAGTGCTGCACTGTGGAGATCAGAGATCCTGAGGGAACGAAGATCCCATCAAATCCCCCTCAGGAGCTATTTTTCAGGAGGATCCCTTGGGAAGATCAAAGTCAGGACACCTCAGGAGGTAATGGAAGATCCTCTGATTTCCCATCTGTCTTTCCTTCACTCTCTCTTCTTTGCTATAGAATAGCTCCTCCTATTTTGTTAATTATGCATTTTGAAATTATTTATTCATTATAGAGAAACAAAGAACGAAGCTTTCTGGGTTTTATGACGGGGATCAAACAGCGGTTGAATCTCCAAATCAAGTAAGAAAGGGAAAAGTTATTAGATTTGTATTCTTTCCTTCAGGAAGTGAAGCGGGTGTGCAGAGGGCTCCCTCCTTCTATTTTTCCCACTTGTTTGGCTTGGATTATTTTTGTGTTCTTCCACAACATGAAGAACAGAATGGCAGGTTCAAGTTGCTATCAGCCAGCGTAACTTCCTCTGGTTATCTTGTTCTGCTCGGTACTCCTCCAATTTTGGAGGAGTACCTAGCTCCTCCGGCCCTTTCTTGATCGGGATTCCCTGTGCACAGTCACTCACGCCCTCATCACCTCTCGCCTTGACTACTGCAATGCTCTCTACATGGAGCTCTCCTTGAGGGACACCCGGAGGCTCCAGCTGGTCCAGAACGCAGCAGCGCGGGTAGTGATGGGAGCAGCATGGCGCTCCCATGTAACACCGCTCCTGCGCGAGCTGCACTGGCTCCCGGTGGTCTTCCGGGTGCGCTTCAAGGTGTTGGTTATCACCTTTAAAGCGCTCCATGGCATAGGGCCTAGCTATCTTCGAGACCGCCTGCTGCTACCGACGACCTCCCAGCGACCTGTGCGCTCCCACGGAGAGGGCCTCCTCAGGGTTCCATCAGCCAAACAATGTAGGCTGGTGACCCCCAGGGGGAGAGCCTTCTCTGTGGGGGCACCTACCCTCTGGAATCAGCTGCCCCCAGAGATAAGGAGAATCCAAGACCTCAGTGCCTTCCGCCGTGCCTTTAAAACCCACTTTTTCCAGCAAGCCGGGCTGGCTTAGGAAGAAATTTTTTAATTTTTTTTAAATGTTTAATTGGTTTGTGGTTTTTTAAATTTTGGGCCAAATTTATATAGATTTTAATTGTTTTTAATATTTGTATTTCATGTTTTTAATTCTGGCTGTGCACCGCCCTGAGTCCTCAGGGAGAAGGGCGGTATATAAATTGAAAATAAATAAATAAATAAATAAATAAAATAAAAAGTCCTTCAAGAAATAGGAATAAATGTATTACAGTGGCAGGAACTGCTAGAGACCCATTTTTTTGTGTAATTCTTTGACTCGGAATTGTGCCTATTCTATGCCAGTGCATTTGGTTTTTCTTTCCTAAATGTAGAACCTTACGTTTCTCAATGTTGATTTCATTTTGTTAGATGGGGCCCAATCTGTCGATCCTTCTATATCTGGAGTTTATCTTCTGGAGTGTTGCTATTCCTGTCAATTTGGTCTAGTCTGCAAATTTGATGAGTTCCCCTTCTATCCTCTTGTCTAAATCATTGATGAAGATGAACAGATCTTGCAAATCCTCCTGTTCTGTTCTTTTTTCCGTTTTCAGGAGAGTCTCGTGTCCTTTGAGGAGGTGGCTGTGTCTTTCTCTGAGGAGGAATGGTCTCAGCTGGATCCTGACCAGAAAGCGCTGCATTCGGAAGTCATGCTTGAAAACCATAGGAACGTGGCCTCTCTGGGTAAGAGTTCTCTAGTCCCCAATCAGAGAGTTCAAGAAGACAGATGATAGTTAGCTTTTTATTAAAAAAGCATTAATCAGATATCGTCTCCTGGGAGGGAGAAGAAAAGGATCTGGCCTTCTCATACTTCAAGGAAGGAAAGAGTCAATGTCTCCTTGCTTAGATGCTTTCTGTGCCATTTCTTATCTGTATTTTTCTATTTCGATTTGAACTTACCTCTGGAGGCTGAAAAGAACGAGGTGTGCTTTTATGTGTCCTCTGGAGGTCATGTGAGAGAAGTGTGTTGTCATTTGTCCTCTGAAACCTCCAAAATTGTGTGAGAACAGAACTTTCACACTCAGCCCATGGAAGAGCATTCTCCCAATCCAATTCAAGAACAAAGGCCTCATGCAATGTCACTCAGAGCATCCTAGGGTACAGGTAATCCCCGAGTTATGACAGTTCACTTAGCGACCATTCCAAGTTACGACCAGCCCTCCGCCAAGTACTTGAGAACCAGTCTCGAAATTATGTGTTGCAGCACCATGGCTGTCGTTCACACTTACAACATTCGCCGTACCTATTAACCCACCCTACTGATACTTACCTTGGAGTAAGTATCGATGTGGCGAGCTGTCGGTTCTTTTGCCTGCTTCTTTGCATTTGCAGAAAAAAGAGGCCTAAAGTAGTGAGAGATACGCAAGATCAATAGTGAGAAATCTAGCACTATTGATCTCACGTGATCTCGCACTCGCTTTAGGCCTCTGTTCTCTGCTAACCAAGGCCTGTACGAGATCCAGGGCAAAAAGAGAGGGAAGGCCTCTTTGTTTTCAAAGACTTTTGCCCTGGATCTAGTGCAGTCCTCAGTTCTTAAACGAACACAGGCCTAAAGTAGTGCAGTGCAAGATCACGCAAGATTAGTAGCTTGAGATCTTGCATTACTGGTCTTGTGTGATCTCACACTAAAGTACTTTAGGCCTCCATTCTCTGTGAACTGACGCCTGTACCAGATCCGCCCAAAGAGCCCTTGGAAGCCGATGAGACTTTGGGGCAGCGAAATAGCTATTCTTGATGCCTCCCAACCTTTCCAGTCTCAGCGCGAAGAGCATTTATAAGCCAATGGGAGGCTTCAGCAAGGGATTTTGCTCCAAAGACTCATTGGAGACTTTGGGCCGAGTGGGGGTCCCGCCTGCCAGACGGACACCATGGAGGAGCTGCTCCAAGGTACACTGGAGCATTGTTTTCATTTCTCACAGGACTCTGGTGAAATTAATTCACCCCGATAAATCATAAATTTTCTCCTAATTCCTCCTTGGATGTTTCCCCTGATTAATATGAAATTCAATGTTGAAAAAAGTAAGGTTCTACATTTAGGCAAGAACAAAATGCACAGGTCCAGTATACATGGTACCTTGCTCAATAGTAGTAACTGTGAGAGGGATCTTGGAGTCCTAGTGGACAACCATTTAAATCTGAGCCAGCTGTGTGCTGCAGCTGCCAAAAAAGCCATCACAGTCCTAGGCTGCATAAACAGAGGGATAGAATCAAGATCACGGGAAGTTTTAATACCACTTTATAAGGCCTTGGTAAGGCCACACTTGGAATACTGCATCCAGTTTTGGTCGCCACGATGTAAAAAAGATGTTGAGATTCTAGAAAGAGTGCAGAGAAGAGTAACAAAGATGATTAGGGACTGGCGGTTAAAACAAAGTACGGTTGCAGGAACTGGGTATGTCTAGTTTAATAAAAAGAAGGACTAGAAGAGACATGATAGACCTGAGGGTAGGACAAGAAGCAATGGGTGGAAACTATCAAGGGGAGAAGCAACTTAGAACTAAGAAGAACTTTCCTGACAGAACAATTAATCAGTGGAACAACTTGCCTCCAAAGTTGTGAATGCTCCAACATTGGAAGTTTTTAAGAAGATGTTGGATAACCCTTTGTCTGAAGAGGTGTAGGGTTTCCTGCCTAAACAGGGCGTTGGACTGGAAGACCTCCAAGGTCCCTTCCAACTCTGTTATTCCATTCTATTCTATTCTATTCTATTCTATTCTATTCTATTCTATTCTATTCTATTCTATTCTATTCTATTCTATTCTATTCTATTCTATTCTATTCCATTCCATTCCATTCCATTCCATTCCATTCCATTCTTCTATTCCTTAACTCAAAACTGACTCAGAGTGAGATTTGCATATATAGAGATAATTGCAAAGAAAGAGATGTTTTCTAGATATTTTCAAAGCTTTCATGACTCATGAATATAGAAATCCTCATGCCCATATCACACCCCTGTAGGCATGCAAACATACAACCTAATGGAATTTTGGAGAAATTCAGAAGAAAATTCACTTGACTTTCTACGTTTTGATCGTTTTCTCTAACCTTGTTATCATTTTTGTTTCCCTTTTCCTTTGAAGGTAATAATGAGCAGGAGAATCAAGTTTCCTGTGAACTGCTCCAAGTGATCAATGCTAAAGATGGAATGAAGAAGTTTGAAATTCGAATGGAATTTGAAAGCCATGAGAGAAACCAGTCAAAGAATTGGAATCAGGAAAACTCATCTTCCACTGATGCTCCGATGCAAGACTTTCTTGCCCAACAAGAGAAAATAAGGAAAAAATATACTGGAAAAAGTGTGAAACTAATAAAAGCTAAATTACAAGTAAATGAACACTATTTAACCCAAAACAAAGGAGAAGATGCTATAAGAAGACACAACGGACAAAATTACAATGGGACATTCATTCTTTCTCTTGGAAATAACTTTCTTAAATCTCAAAAAGTGATTGACACAAAAGAGAAACCTTATAAATGTTTGGAATGTGGCAAATGTTTTAAAACAAGCTGGAATCTTACTTCCCATAACAGGATCCACACAGGGGAGAAACCATATAAATGCATGGAATGTGGAAAGACCTTTGCTCATAGAGGTAATCTTATTTCCCATCAGATGACCCACACAGGGGAGAAGCCGTATAAATGCATGGAGTGTGGAAAGACCTTTGCTTATAGCAGTGGACTTACTATCCACAAAAAGCTCCACACAGGAGAGAAACCATTTAAATGCATGGAATGTGGAAAGACCTTTGCTCAAAGAAGTAATCTTATTTCCCATAAGATGATCCACACAGGGGAGAAGCCGTATAAATGCATGGAGTGTGGAAAGATGTTTACTCAGAGCAGTGCACTTAGAAGCCACAAAAAAATCCACTCAGGAGAGAAACCGTATAAATGCATGGAGTGTGGAAAGACCTTTGCTTATAGTAGTGGACTTACTATCCACAAAAAGATCCACACAGGAGAGAAACCGTTTAAATGCATGGAATGTGGAAAGACCTTTGCTCGAAAAGTTACTCTTATTTCCCATGAGATGATCCACACAGGGGAGAAGCCGTATAAATGCATGGAGTGTGGAAAGACGTTTACTCAGAGCAGTGCACTTAGAAGACACAAAACGATACACTCAGGAGAGAAACCATATAAATGCATGGAGTGTGGAAAGACATTTACTCAGAGCAGTGGACTTAGAAGCCACAAAAAGATCCACTCAGGGGAGAAGCCATTTAAATGCATGGAATGTGGAAAGACCTTTGGTCAAAGAGCTCATCTTATTTCCCATGAAAGGATCCACACAGGGGAGAAGCCGTATAAATGCACGGAGTGTGGAAAGACCTTTGCTCAAAAACGTAATCTTATTTCCCATAAGATGAGCCACACAGGGGAGAAGCCATATAAATGCATGGAGTGTGGAAAGACCTTTGCTCGAAAACATCATCTTATTTCCCATAAGATGAGCCACACAGGGGAGAAGCCGTATAAATGCATGGAGTGTGGAAAGACCTTTGCTGAAAAACGTAATTTTATTTCCCATAAAATGAGCCACACAGGGGAGAAACCATATAAATGCATGGAGTGTGGAAAGAGCTTTACTCAGAGCAGTGCATTTAGAAGCCACAAAAAGATCCACTCAGGAAAGAAACCATATAAATGCATGGAGTGTGGAAAGACGTTTGCTCGTGGCAATGGACTTAGAAGACACAAAATAATCCACACAGGAGAGAAGCCGTATAAATGCACGGAATGTGGAAAGACTTTTGCTCATAGACGTAATCTTATTTCACATGAAAGAAGCCACACGGGGAGAAGCCATATAAATGCATGGAGTGTGGAAAGACCTTTGCTCAAAAATGTAATCTTATTTCCCATAAAATGATCCACACAAGAGAAGCCATATAATTGCATGGAATGTTAAAAAGAGTTTTGCTCAGAATGGTCATCTTATTTCTCATAAAAGGATCTACACTCAGGAGAAACTATGGTGTTTTCCCGAAAATAAGACAGGGTCTTATTTTCTTTTGACCCCCAAATAAATGCTTGGCGTCATTTTTGGGGAGGTCTTATTATTTTTGAGATGCAGGAGGCCCCTAAACTGCGGCCCATGGTTCAGTGATCCAGCGAGGGCTGGAAGTTCTGTTTCTTTTTCTGGCACACTCTTACCAGCCCTAGCGTCAATGGGCCTTCTCGTTGCTTCCTGTGTCATTCCGGTGCTGAAACAGCCAGCCAGGGGGGCCGCGTCAGATCATCTTCAGGGAAGCCATGGCTGCAGCTCGTGCTCCTGCAGGCCCGGCTTGCTGAGGAGGGGGTGAGCAGCCCTGACGCCTCCACTGCCCCTCCTACGGACTCAATACTGCCAACCTTCCTCATAGGCGTAGTGTGTTTCAAAGGTAGCAGTTCACGGCAGTGTCGTCTTTTGGGAAGAAAGGAGTAGCAAAGAGCCACCAGGAGACAGAGAGAAAGAAAAGAAGGAGAGAGAGAGAGAAATGAACTGACTTTGTATAAATATACAAAAGGATGAAGGCTATTGCTTAGCACATTGTAAGCCGCCCTGAGTCTCCGGAGAAGGGCGGCATATAAATCAAATTTTTAAAAAGAAAACAACGATGGAGGGAGAGGATGAAAGAGAGGAAAAAGAGAAACGAATGAGAGAGAATGAGAGAGAGAAAGGAAAGAGAAAGAAAGAAGAGAGGGAGAGAGTAAAGAAAAACAAATGAGAGGGAGGGAGGGAGAGAAATGAGAAAAAAGAAAGAAATGAGAAAATGATGGAGGGAGAGGATGAGAGAGAAGAAAAAGAAATGAGAGAATGGGGAGAGAAAGAAAAGAGGAAAAAAAGTGAAAGAGAAAAAACATGAGGGAGGGGGAGGGAGAGAGAAATGAGAAAATGGGGAGAGAAAGAAAAGGAAAGAGAGGGTGAGGAAAAAGAGAAAAACAAATGAGAGGGAGGGAGGGAGAGAGAAAAAGGGAGAAAGAGAGAGAAATAAGAAAACGATGGAGGGAGAGGTTTCCCCACACACAGGGAAACCACAATTGCAAACCCTAAACCCACACACAGGGAAACCACAATGCTCATGTACGGTACAACAATCAATTTATTCAAATTCAACAATTTTTTCCAATACAGTCATGTTATCTTCTGGAACATCGTCAAAACTCCACACCCTGAATTCCAGTCTGAGTTTCTTGTGAGTCCATTTTGTTTAAAGTCATTAGTCCCAATTGATGTTTAGCAATAGAGGTCTCCTTAAAAGAGTACCTCCTGTCCATGTAGCCTGCATTTGCAACACAGTTGTCACTTATTTTGTCCCTTATCTTGATCCAAGTCACAAACTCTGGCAGGCTAGGCTTCACAAAGTTTCCACACTGGTTTCTTGCGCTGGGCAAGAAACTTTTTTCATATCTTTTGCACGGTGAGTGCTGACTGAATTCCAGACCAGCATACCTCTTTGGCCACCTCGTACAAGAAGAGGGAGCATTAGCTCCGCCCACTTCCTGATAGCCCCTTGGGTGCACCAGGCCTTTTCAGTTTCAGTTTCAGTTTTTCCTTCTTTCCCTTGGTGATTATTAGCGGTGTGACTTTGCTTCCATCCAGCCAAATTGCCAATATGTACGTCGCATGTGCACTTTCATATCCTGTTGACGGAATATAAATCGATGTGGCACCCCTCTGATCAATTGTTGTTTATTTATTTTATTTATTTATTTATTATAATGATGCCCTTGAAGTGATGTCCCGGTGCCTGGAGGCCCTACGGATCTGGATGGGGAGGAACAGGCTCAGGCTCAACCCATCCAAGACCGAGTGGCTGTGGTTTCCAACGTCCTGATATAGTCAGTTGACGCCATCACTGACTATTGGGGGCGAATCATTGGCCCCCACGGAGAGGGCTCGCAACTTGGGCGTCCTCCTGGATTCACGGCTGTCTTTAGAAGAGCACTTGACGGCCGTGACCGGGAGGATTTTTCATCAGGTTCGCCTGATTCGCCAGTTGCGTCCCTTTCTGGATTGGGACTCGTTACGCATGGTCACTCATGCCCTCGTCACCTCCCGCCTGGACTATTGTAATGCTCTCTACATGGGGCTCCCCTTGAGGAGTACCCGGAAGCTCCAACTGGCGCAGAGTGCGGCCGCGCGGATGGTAATGGGAGCGACATGGCGCTCCCATGTAACACCTCTCCTGCGCGAGCTGCACTGGCTCCCGGTGGTCTTCCAGGTGCGCTTCAAGGTTTTGGTTACCACCTTTAAAGCGCTCCATGGCTTAGGACCTGGTTATCTATGGGACCACCTACTACCACCAATAGCCTCCCACCGGCCAGTGCGCTCTCATAGAGAGGGACTCCTCCGGGTGCCGTCAGCCAAACAGTGTCGACTGGCAGCCCCTAGGGGGAGAGCCTTCTCTGTGGGGGCACCTACCATCTGGAATGAGCTCCCCCCGGAGATACAGAGGATCCCAGATCTGCGCTCCTTCCGCCGTGCTGTGAAGACCTTTTTATTCCATCAGGCGGGCTTGGCCTAATCTCTCCCTTTTTAAATATGTAAATTTTAATCTGTTTTTAAATTATTGGGGTGTTTTAATCTGTCTGGGCCAAAATGATTTAATTTGATTTTATTCTGGTTTTAAATTTTTTGTATCTATGTATTTTATTGTTGGCTGTTCACTGCCCTGAGTCCTTCGGGAGTAGGGCGGTATACAAATCAAATAAACTAAACTAAACATTATTGAATTTCTATACCGCTCTTCTCCCTGAAGCCTCAGGGCGGTGTACAGCCAGAATTAAAAAACATACAGGACAAATATTAAAAAACAATTAAAAGATATATAAATTTGGCCCAATTAAAACTCACTACCAATTAAAACATTTAAAAACATTTAAAAATTTCTTCTTAAGCCAGCCCGGCTTGCTTGAAAAAATGGGTTTTAGGGGCACGACGGAAGGCACTGAGGTCTTGGATTATCCTTATCTCTGGGGGCAGCTGATTCCAGAGGGTAGGTGCCCCCACAGAGAAGGCCCTCTCCCTGGGGGTCACCAGCCTACACTGTTTGGCTGATGGCACCCCGAGGAGGCCCTCTCTGTGGGGGCACACGGGTCAGTGGGAGGTCGTCGGTAGCAGCAGGCGGTCTCGAAGATAGCTAGGCCCTATGCCATGGAGCGCTTTGAAGGTGATAACCAGCACCTTGAAGCGCACCCGGAAGACTACCGGGAGCCAGTGCAGCTCGCGCAGGAGCGGTGTTACATGGGAGTGCCATGCTGCTCCCGTCACTACCCGCGCTGCTGTGTTCTGGACCAGCTGGAGCCTCCGGGTGCTCCTCAAGGGGAGCCCCATGTAGAGAGCGTTGCAGTAGTCAAGGCGAGAGGTGACGAGGGCGTGAGTGACTGTGCACAGGGAATCCCGATCAAGAAAGGGCCGCAACTGGCGAATCAGGCGAACCTGACAAAAGGTCCCCCTGGTTACAGCCGTCAGATGTTCCTCCAAAGACAGCTGCATATCCAGGAGGACTCCCAGATTGCGAGCCCTCTCTGTGGGGGCCAACGACTCGCCCCCAATAGTCAGTGATGGAGTCAACTGACTATATCGGGATGCCGGGAGCCACAGCCACTCAGTCTTGGAAGAGTTGAGCCTGAGCCTGTTCCTCCCCATCCAGACCTGCACAGCCTCCAGGCACTGGGACATCACTTCAAGGGCATCGTTGGGGTGGCCTGGGGTAGAGATGTACAGCTGGGTGTCATCAGCGTACTGGTGGTATCTCACCCCAAAACCACGGATGATTTCACCCAGCGGCTTCACATAAATGTTGAACAGAAGGGGCGAGAGGACCGATCCCTGCGGCACTCCACAAATGAGAGGCCTCGAGGTCGACCTCTGCCCCCCTGCCAACACAAACTGCGACCGGTCGGAGAGAAAGGAGAACCACCGTAACACGGTGCCTCCCACCCCCAACTCATCCAGCCGGTGCAGCATGATACCATGGTCGATGGTGTCAAAAGCCACTGAGAGGTCTAACAGGACCAGAACAGAGGAGCAACCCCTGTCCCGAGCCCTCCAGAGATCATCAACCAACGCGACCAATGCCGTTTCCATGCTGTGCCCAGACCTGAAACACGACTGGAACGGATCTAGATAAGATGTTTCCTCCAGGAATTGCGAAAACTGTCGCGCGACCACACTCTCAACAACCTTCGCCAGGAAGCGAAGGTTGGAGACAGGACGATAGTTGGCCAATATTGCCGGATCCAGGGACGGCTTCTTGAGGAGAGGCCTCACCACCGCCTCTTTCAAGGCGGTGGGGAAGTAACCCTCACTCAACGAAGCATTGATAACACCCTGGAGCCAGCCTCGTGTAACCTCCTGGGAAGCCAGTACCAACCAGGAGGGACACGGGTCCAGTAAACATGTGGCCGCACTAAGTCTCCCCAAAATCCTGTCCACATCCTCGGGAGCCACAGGATCAAACTCCTCCCAGATAACATTCTCAAGACTATTCCTCATCACCCTGCCCTGATCTACCCAGTCAGAGTCCAAATCCCCCCGGATCTGAGCGATTTTGTCATACAGGTATTGTCCGAAATCCTCCGCCCTGCCTTCCAAGGGATCCTCCCACACTCCCGGATGGAGCAGGGAACGGCCGGATGATTCCCTGATGACGCAATAGAGGTGGAAAAGTAATTAAACTTTGCCGTCTTTATCGCCACTAGGTAGGCCTTAATATGCGACCTTACCCGTGTTCGATCAGATTCAGCGAGACTGGCCCTCCAACCGCTCTCCAGGCGTCTTTTCTGGCGCTTCATTTCCCTCAGCTCCTCAGTGAACCAAGGAGCCGCATGGGATCGGCACCGGGTCAGAGGCCGCAAAGGCACGACTCGGTCCAAGGCCCCACCAGCCGCCTGGTCCCAGGCGGCTACCAGCTCCTCGGCCGAGTCATGTGCTAGAACCTCAGGAAATGGCCCAAGCTCCATCTGGAACCTCTCAGGATCCATCAGGCGCCTGGGGCGGATCCATCTAATTGGATCTGCCTCCCTGCGGTGGGGGGCAGCGGTTCGAAGATCCAGGCGAAGGAGTGAGTGGTCTGTCCATGACAAGGGTTGTCTATATCCCCAATAACAAGACCACTCAACCACTGGCCAGAGACAAAAATCAGATCCAGAGTGTGACCTCCCCTGTGAGTAGGGCCATGAACTAACTGGGTCAGGTCCATGGCTGTCATGGAAGCCATGAACTCCCGAGCCACCTCAGACGTTTCACCAACGGATGGCAAATTGAAATCATCCATGACTAAAAGCCTGGGTGTATCTACTGCCACCGTGGCTATCACGTCGAGTAGCTCAGGTAGGGCTGTTGCCACGCGGCAGGGAGCCAGGTACGTAAGCAACAAGCCCATCTGAACCCCACGACCCCACCTCACAAGGAGGGACTCACATCCGGCTATCTGAGGCACAGTGGTCTCCCTAGGACCCAGATCCTCGTTAATAATAACGACCACCACCCCTCCCCTCCCCTGGAGTTTGAGCTCCTTGGCCCATAAATACTGCAGTTTCGTCCATGGCAATCATGTTGGAGAGCTGGTACTTGGAAAAGTCAATGCCATCAACGAAGGACTTGAATGCAAGTGCCCGTTTGACAAGTTCAGCATCTTCCAGCTTGAACAGCAAGGAGGATCTCCTCAGAGACAGTTCATATCGCTGAAGGAAGCCATCCAGCTAGTGTTGAGAGGCTTTGAATTGTTCCTGGGTAATTTCCAACTATGGTGCCATTGCAAGGGCAAATGCTTGAATATCAGCCCTGTGTACAACTAAAGCCTTTGCTCTCCTGTCAGCGATCCATTCAGAGATGCTGTCTTCAAGTTCAGGAAATAATGGTTGCCGACCTGATCCACACTTGTGCTTCTTACCATTTCCCTCCTGCACCTGTTAAATGAGGTCATCGTATTTTCCTCTCCATTTTCGGACCATATGGAGATCCAACAAAGCTGCCAGATTCTTGCCCTGAGAATCCTCCACGATTCCTTTCTTGAATTCCACGGAGTAACTCTTCCTTTTTGAACTCATCTTGTCTGGGGGCCAAAGTACTACAGGTAGTACACTGTACTACCAAGAGCCTTGGTAGTACAGTGGTCTAAGGCACCCTGTTATTAAGGTGGTTATTAAGACCAGCTGCCTGCAATTACTGCAGGTTCGAATCTCGCCAAGGCTCAAGGTTGACTCAGCCTTCCATCCTTTCTAAGGTAGGTAAATTGAGGACCCAGTTTGTGGGGGCAATAAGCTGACTTTGTATAAATATACAAAAGCATGAAGGCTATTGCTTAGCACATTGTAAGCCGCCCTGAGTCTCCGGAGAAGGGCGGCATATAAATCAAATTTTTTAAAAAATAAAAAAATAAAATAAAAGTCACTTTAAATCATTAAATCTAATAATCCAAAACCCTGGGGGTGGGGTGGTTGGGATTTGGTGTGTGATGTGTGATGTCAGCCTCCGCTCTTTCATTGCTTACTTGCTCGGCTGCCATGAAACGGGGGGAGGGGGGAGCTATTGGAATTTTTGGGAAGGGGGAAGTGAACTGTAGGAGAAGAAAGAGAGAAAAGTTTGCTGCAGCGTTTTCTTTGAAGCTGATAAGGTCAACGGTTGTGGCATAGCTGGAGGATGACACTGCCAGACGTTTGCACCCACATGATCCCTGGAGAAATTGTGGATTGGATGATTTACGCTGGACACTTGGGGAGGATCCTTTCTATATGGGATTTTCGCGCCTTTGCTTCAGATCTTGCTTTTCTTTGGTTGCATTCAGTTCTCACTCAGTAAAAGTACCTTTCTCTATGAAAATGGAGTCGGGGTTTTTCTTTCTTGAGTGTTGAAAGGAAATATGCCTGACAGTTTAGGGTTTGCAATTGTGGTTTCCCTGGGGGGGGGGGGGTGTTAGGGCAGGGGTCTGCAACCTTAAAACACTCAGAGCCATTTGACCCGTTTCCCACAAAACCTGCGTGGGCATGCTGAATTTCATTTTGTTAGATAGCGCCTAATGTTCAAGTCTGTCAAGATCCTTCTG
Organism: Pituophis catenifer annectens; assembly: GCF_029215685.1. Classification (NCBI taxonomy): domain Eukaryota; kingdom Metazoa; phylum Chordata; class Lepidosauria; order Squamata; family Colubridae; genus Pituophis; species Pituophis catenifer. The sequence goes on from NW_027256882.1 coordinate 4,908,316, forward strand.
TATCTTGAGCCTATCTTCTGGAGTGTTGGCTATTCCTGCCAGCTTGGTGTCATCTGCAAATTTGATGAGTTCCCCATCTATCCCCTCATCCAAGTCATCTAATTTATTAGGATTCTTCTGAATAAAGATTTGACCCTTATATATTCTCAGATCTGCAAAATTTATTTATTTGTATTTATTGCTATTAAAAAAAGAGCAGCTCTGGGTGGTGCACAATATATTATAACCCCAAAATAAAAATATATAAAAAATAAAGTTAAAAACTAAATCACAATTAAAAGCTTCGAAATTATACAATGATGACAATTAAGCATCAAAAGGGGAAAAATATATCCGGCTCCTTCCCATCAGTCCTATAATTCCCAAGGTCCAGAAAATCGACCTTGGGAAAACAACTTCCCTCCAGAAAATCCATCCAAATATTTTGTGGGGATGGGTGGGAGGAGGAATCCAGCAAGGTCTCTCTCCTGCCCAGTTTATAGATATATTTCTTTATCATTGATTTATTTATCATGCTGTTCATGCCTTCCCTATCTTCTGGGTTTCTTTCCATTTCCACCACATCTGTCAGAAGGTTCCTTTTGTTTCAGGGTGTTTCCAGCATTTATTTCTGTTGGATTTGTGCAATTTGATGATGGAAACCAATCCCAATCAGGAAGGATTTACGTTTTTCCATCTTTCAAGACCCCTTTTAATTTCTTGCTGCAATTTGCTTTGAAAGATGACTCAAAACACAGAATATTTTTAGGAGTGAAAAAGGTTCCTGGCCTGAACTAACCAACTTGGTCTCCTGTTCTAGGCCCTGTTGTGTCTCTTATGTCCTTCCTCCTCCTCCTTCCCTCCAGCCAAGCCCACCGTCACCATCTCCCCCACCAAGATGGACCCTGCTTTGACAGGCTTTTACCCCGTGGAGATCGAGGTCCAGTGGCTGAAGAACGGGTGGCCAGAGAAGGAGGGTATGGCCTTCGGGGAGGAACTGCAGAATGGAGACTGGACCTATCAGCTCCAGGTGATGCTGGAGACCCAGACCCAGCGGGGGGGACTTCTACACTTGCCAGGTGGGGCAAGCCAGCTTGGTTGCCCCCATCACCATCCAGTGGGGTAAGCCCCTCCCCTCTCTCCCCTCCTGGTCTGGGACCCCATCCTGCCCTGAGAAGGGGGAAAGACCCTTCCTGTGGGGAGTGCAGGAATGGACCCTCCTGGGGGAAGGTGGGGCTGATCATCCTGCTCAGCTGAAGCTTCTTCTCCTTCCCCAGAGCACTGTTCCTCCAGCTCTGCCAGGAGCAAACTCTGGATGGGGATAATGGGAGCCATGATAGGAGTGACGTTCCTGGCTGTGGGGCTCTTTTCCTACCTGAAGAGCAAGAAAGATGAGTATGGGGGGCTGGAAGAAAGGTTCTGGGGAGGGGACCCTCCAGGGGAGGCATCTCCTCAGGTTAACAGGTGGCCAGGAGGGGCCTCTTGAGTTTGGTAACTTCTATTCTTTGAGGGGCTATTAAGGGAAGATCACACAACCTATTATGGGCTATCAATGGGGAGGGGTCCCGCTAAGTCCTCCAGCCCATGAAAGGTCCTGATTGGGTCTTTTTCTCCTTCCAGCAACTCCCATCCAACCTCCTGCAGGTGAGTTTCTCCTCTTCCTTCCTCATCACAACCCCTCCCTACAAAAGTTATAATTGAAGCAACCTTGAAGTGATCCCACAGAACTTCCTGGCTGAGGATGAGGCAAATTTGTGAAACTTTAGCCATCTTTTCAATACAGAGACCCCAAAACGCAGTGCAAGGAAACACAAACACTAAAAATCTCACTGAGGATGTTTCCAAGATTTGTAAAATTGCAGAAGGGAAGGTGGGGGAGGGCCCCCCCTCTGTCATTTGGGGTAGGAAGCACCCCACGTTCATGGCCAACCCTTCCTCCCTACCTCCTCCCCATGTATTTCACACTATTTCTGGCAAAGTGAGAACAGGCTCCCCCTTTCCTGCCACCCCCATCCCAGCAGCATCTTTTTGGTTAAAATCCCCTCCCCCCTCTCTAAACACTCATGGCTTGTGCAGCCTGGGAAACTTTGTTTCCCTTCAGAAAATATACAATGTAGCAAATTGTCCCTAAAAGCCAAATCTGAGAACCCAAATAGACAGGTGATCAAACAAAGTGAAAAAGACAAAAAACACACCCACAACTTCCTCCCCTCTATAAGAGACAACAACAAGAAGTACACACACAACCAAGAAAGGAAATTATGGGTATAGAAAAGGACAATTCAGATGTTTTGGAGGGTGGGGGGGTTTCCTTGACCCTCCCCATCCAGGCAGAGGCAGTAAAGGGAGCCCCCTCCCTCCAGTCCCTGCCTATCAACCATCCCCCTGCAGTGTAGGCCTGACTGGGGGCCTGAAACAGAGGGAGAGGGGAACTATTTGCAGCAGTGTCTTATTTCTACCGCAGGTTTTGCTTTATATTCTCATTTTCTTCCTGTCTCTTTTTCCCACAGAACTCCTGAGTTGATCCTGCCCTCCTTCACGCTTTGATGGAAAGATGGAGAATTTCTGCCTTTGAGGGACATTGAAGGGGGCTGATTGGGGCAGATTCTCTCCAGGTGGATAAAATCCCTCCATCCCTGAATTTTGGATACTGAATAGAATAGAATAGAATAGAATAGAATAGAATAGAATAGAATAGAATAGAATAGAATAGAATAGAATAGAATAGAATAGAATAGCATAGCATAGCATAGCATAGAATAGAATTCTTTATTGGCCAAGTCCGATTGACACACAAGGAATTTGTCTTAGGTGTATATGCTCTCAGTGTACATAAGGAGAATGAAATACATTCATCAAGAATAAAAAGATACAACACGTAATGATAGTCAAGGTTATTAATAAGCTATCAAATCGTACTAGGAAACAAATAAAACCAATATAATTGAAAGATACAAGCGACATATTTATAGTAATAAGTGGGAAGCGATAGATACTAGTAAGGAAGAGAATAATAATAGTAATACAGTCTTAATAAATTATTTGACAGTGTTGTGGGAATTATTTATTTAGCAGAGTAATGGCGTTTGGGAAAAAACTTGTGTCTAGTTGTTCTGGTGTGCGGTGCTCTATAGCATCTTTTTGAGGGTAGGAGTTGAAACAGTTTGTGTCCAGGATGTGAGGGGTCTGTAAATATTTCCCCAGCCCTCTTTTTGACTGGTGCAGTATACAAATCCTCAATGGAAGGCAGGTTGGTAGCCATTGTTTTTTCTGCAGTTCCGATTATCCTCTGAAGTCTGTGTCTGTCTTGTTGGGTTGCAGAACCAAACCAGACAGTTATAGAGGTGCAGATGACAGACTCAATAATTCCTCTGTAGAACTGGATCAGCAGCTCCTTGGTCAGTTTGAGCTTTCTGAGTTGGTGCAGAAAGAACATTCTTTGTTGTGCTTTTTGATTATGTTTTTGATGTTAGGTGTCCATTTTAAGTCTTGAGATATGATAGAACCTAGAAACCTGAAGGATTCTACTGTTGATACTGTGTTGTCTAGTATTGTAAGAGGTGGTAGTATGGGAGGGTTTCTTCTAAAATTCACCATAATTTCTACGGTTTTGAGTGTATTTAGTTCAAGATTGTTCTGGTTGTACCACAAGGCTAGTTGTTCAACCTCCCGTCTGTATGTGGATTCATCATTGTTTCGAATGAGACCAATCACTATTGTATCATCTGCAAACTTCAGTATTTTAACAGAGGGATCTTTTGAGATGCAGTCATTGGTGTATAGAGAGAAGTGGAGAGAGCACACAGCCTTGGGGGGCTCCTGTGCTAATTGTGGAGGTATCTAATGTGATTTTGCCTAGCTTCACCTGCTGCTTCCTGTCTGTTAGGAAGCTTATGATCCATTTACAAGTGTGGTCAGGTACAGCTAGTTGATTTAGTTTAGATAGAAGAATATCTGGAATGATGGTATTGAATGCTGAAGAGGACCCTTGCATAAGTCTTTGGAGATTCAAGATGTTGTAGGATGTAGTGCAGAGTCATATTAACAGCATCATCTGTCAATCTATTTGCTCCGTAGGCAAATTGCAAGGAGTCTAACAGTGGGTCCGTGATTGTTCTCAGGTGGCTGAGCACTAGTCTTTCAAAGATCTTCATAACTACAGATGTTAGAGCAACTGGTCTGAAGTTATTTATTTCTTTGATAGAGGGTTTGTTCAGCACTGGGATGATAGTACAGCATCTGAAACAGGAAGGAATATAGCACATCTCTAGTAATTTATTAAAGATGCAGGTGAAGATGGGGGCCAGTTGTTCAGCACAAGTTTTTAAGCAAGAAGGAATTATCTTGTCTGGACCTGGTGCTTTTCCTGACTTTTGTCTGTGAAATAGAGTTTGCACCTCATTCTCTGTAATCACCAGAGGTGGTGGGCCTAATGAGATAGGGTAGGTTGTAGGAGGCTTAGCAGTTGTTGATGTGTCTGAGATGGTGATTATGGAGATAGGTGGTAGTAGTTTTCTCTCAAACCTGCAGTAGGACACATTCAGGTCATCTGCCAGTTGTTGATTTCCTTCAGTTTGGGAAGGTTTGCTGTAACCAGTGATATTTTTAAGAGCTTTCCACATGTTTGCTGGTTCATTTGTTGAGAACTGATTCTTTTGCTCTTCAAGTAGCTACTTTTTGCTGCTCTGATTTCCCTTGTTAACACGTTTCTGGCCTGCTTGTACAGCATTCTATTGCCTTTTCTGTAGGCTTCCTGTTTGGAACCACGTAGCTGTAGGTTTATTGTTACTGTATATTCGCAGGGTTCTTGTCGGCACACATAGGTCTTCATAAAAACGACATATGATGTTACAGTATCTGTGAGTTCGTCCAAGTCTGCAGAGGTATCTTCATTTAATGAAGAATTTCATGACGGCCCTTTGTTGCGGCCCTTTGTTGATCGGGATTCCCTGTGCAGTCACTCACGCCCTCGTCACCTCGCGCCTGGACTACTGCAACACTCTCTACATGGGGCTCCATTTGAGGAGCACCCGGAGGCTCCAACTGGTCCAGAATGCGGCCGCGCGGGTAATCACGGGAGCCCCTTGGCGCTCCCACATAACACTGCTCCTGCGTGAGCTGCACTGGCTCCCAGTGGTCTTCCGGGTGTGCTTCAAGGTGTTGGTTACCATCTTTAAAGCGCTCCATGGCATAGGACCTAGTTATCTTCGAGACCACCTGCTGCTACCGATGACCTCCCACCGACCTGTGTGCTCCCACAGAGAGGGCCTCCTCGAGGTGCCATCAGCCAAACAATGCAGGCTGGTGACCCCTAGGGAGAGGGCCTTCTCTGTGGGGGCACCTACCCTCTGGAATCAGCTGCCCCCAGATATAAGGAGAATCCAAGACCTCGGTGCCTTCCGCCGTGCCCTTAAAACTTTCTTTTTTCAGCAAACCGGGCTGGCTTAACATATTTTTTAACACATTTTTAATTTTTTAATTGGTTTGTTATCTTAAATTGGGGCCAAATTAATATATATCCTTTTCATTATTTTTTAATGTTTGTATTGTATGTTTTTATCTGGCTATACACCGCCCTGAGTCCCTCGAGAGAAGGTGCGGTATATAAATTCGAAATAAAATAAAATAAAAATTAAATAAATAAATGACGAATTTCATGACAAGGTAATTTCATGAAATTTTCCACATTAAATTTAATTTTGTTGGATTCAACCTTGTTTCATTTGGATCAAAAAGGCACAATATGCATACACATACAAATCTATATGGTATAGAGAGACACGGTCGCTCACTGGTTAGAATGCAGTACTACAGGCTAATTGCCCACAGCCAAGAGTTCGATCCTGACTGGCTCATGGTTGATTCAGCCTTTCATCCTTCTGAGGTGGGTAAAATGAGGACCCAGATTTCTGGGGACAATATGCTGACTTTGTAAACTGCTCAGAGAGTGTGGTAAAGTATTGTGGAGTGGTATATAAATCTAAATGGAATTGCTATTGCTATATAGTTTCTCCCGAGCGTGGATCCTTTTATGAGAAGTAAGATGACCATTCTGAGCAAAGCTTTTTCCACATTCCATGCATTTATATGGCTTCTCTCCTGTGTGGATCATCTTATGGGAAATAAGATTACCTTTTTGAGCAAAGGTCTTTCCACAATCCATGCATTTAAATGGCTTTTCCCCTGTGTGGATCATCTTATGGGAAATAAGATTACGTTTTTTAGCAAGGGTCTTTCCACACTCCATGCATTTATATGGCTTCTCTCCTGTGTGGCTTCTTTTATGGGAAATAAGATCACATTTATGAGCAAAAGTCTTTTCACATTCCGTGCATTTAAATGGCTTCTCTCCTGAGTGGATCTTTTTGTGTCTTCTAAGTCCACTACCATGAGTAAATGTCTTTCCACACTCCATGCATTTATACGACTTCTCCCCTGTGTGGATCATTTTATGGGAAATAAGATAACTTCTTTGAGCAAAGGTCTTTCCACATTCCATGCATTTAAATGGTTTTTCTCCTGTGTGGAGCTTTTTGTGGCTTCTAAGGCCACTGCTCTGAGCAAAGGTCTTTCCACACTCCATGCATTTATATTGTTTCTCTCCTGAGTGGATCTTTTTGTGGCTTCTAAGGCCACTGCCATGATTAAACATCTTTCCACACTCCATGCATTTATATGGCTTCTCCCCTGTGTGAATCATCTCATGGGAAATAAGAGTAACTCTTTGAGAAAAGGTCTTTCCACATTCCATGCATTTAAATGGTTTCTCCCCTGTATGGAGCTTTTTGTGGATACTAAGTCCACTACTATAAGCAAAGGTCTTTCCACACTCCATGCATTCAAATTGCTTTTCCCCCATGTGGATCTTTTTGTGGATAGTAAGTCTACTGCTCACAGCAAAGGTCTTTCCACACTCCATGCATTTATATGGTTTCTCTCCTGTATGGATCATCTTATGGGAAATGAGAGTAACTCTTTGAGCAAAGGCCTTTCCACATTCCATGCATTTATATGGTTTGTCCCTTGTGTGGATCCTTTCATGGGAAGTAAGTCTACAGCTACGAGCAAAGGTCTTTCCACACACTTTGCATTTATATGGTTTCTCCCCTGTGTGGATCCTTTTATGGATAGTAAGTGTACTGCCATGAGCAAAGGTCTTTCCACACTCTAGGCATTTATATGGTTTCTCCCCTGTGTGGATCCTTTTATGGATAGTAAGTTGCCTGCTTGTTCTAAAACATTTTCTACATTCCAAACATTTATAAAGCTTCTCTTTTATGTCAATCGCTTTTTGAGATGTAAGGAAATTATTTTCAAGAGAAAGAATGAATGTCCCATTGTAATTTTGTCCATTGTGTCTTCTTATAGCATCTTCTCCTTTGTTTTGGGTTAAATAGTGTTCATTTACTTGTACTTTAGCTTTGATTAACTTCACACTTTTCCCAACATATCTTTTCCTTATTTTCTCTTGTTGGGCAAGAAAGTCTTGCATCGGAGCATCAGTGGAAAATGAGCTTTCCTGATTCCAATTCTTTGACTGGTTTCTGTCATGGCTTCCTAATTCCATTTGAATTCCAAACTTCTCCATTCCATCTTTAGCATTGATCACTTGGAACAATTCATAGGAATCATGATTCTCCTGTCCATTATTACCTTCAAAGCAAATGAGAAATGAAAATGATAACAAAGTTAGAGAAAAAGATCAAAGTATAGAAAGTCAAGTGAATTTCTTTCTGAATTTCTCTGAAATTCTATTAGGTTTTATATTTCCATGCCTACAGTGGTGTATATAGACATGATTTCTAGAGTCTAGAGGAAAAAAGAAGCAGAATTAATGTACGTCACACGACACAAAGTGGATTCTTATATTCAGAACACAACCTCAATATCCATCCGTGAGGTTGAGTGAGAAAACAAGGGAACCGTGTCCTACAAGAATTGGTGAATTGCCACATATGATGAACGCCAGAGAAGTTTGGGAAGGAGGGGTGAAGTATTCAAACACTTCCTCTATTCCCTTCTGAGCTCCCTGAAGTCTCTCACCTGCAACTGAACCGGCTCCTTCTGTTCCTCCGCCTGGCTCAAGAGGAGGCCTTCTGCCAGGGCCACCGCCTGGGAGCTGGTCTCTGCTCCACACTCCCGCACCCAGCCCTCCATCTCTGGGGGCAGAAGGAACAGGAGCTGCTCCAGAACCACCAGGTCCAGCATCTGGGCTTTGGTGTGCTTTTGTGGTCTCAGCCATCGCCTGCAAAAGCCATGGAGTCGGCTGCAAAGTCCTCGGGGACCCTCAGCCTCCCGGTATTGGATGGAGGTCCAGGGATGAACTTGTGAAGGGAGGATGGTTTCCTCCTCCAGGATCTCCTGCCGGGTTCTTGTCCAGAGCTTCTCCCCCTTCCCAGGCTGAGCAGCTGAAGGGCCTTTTCCGGCTCCCTCCTTTCCAAAAGGTTGTGTCTCCATCCTTTCTCTGTCCTGCAGAGCAACTCCAAATGGCTCCAAGGACTCTGGTGGGTCTCCAGATGCCTTTTCCTTCACGGGACCATTTCTGGTGCTGCAGGATTGATCCCTGCAAGGGATTCCGCTCTTTTTCTTCTTCCCCCAAGAGGAAAGTTTGCCTTGCAAAGACCACAAATGGCTTCCAGTTTCTGTATCTGAGAAGGGAAGAAAAAGAAACAGCAAGAATTAGAAAGTGGAATTCAGCCACTGAGCAACCTCCTTCACCCATCCTGCCCCGAGCCTCAAGAGACTCATCCCAGAGCAGGGCCAGAAAGGAGGCAGCTGGAGAGGCCGCCCCTCCGGAGACAGGATGGGGCCCTCGGGGAGCCCTCGGGGTGCGAATCTTGCCTCCTCCTCGCCCGGCTTCTCTCCTCTCCTGCTGAGCCTCCCCTCCCCCCACTCGGCTCTTCCCCTCCCCCCTGCTCTTTCCCGGATCCCTGCCACCTTTGCTGCATGACCGCTTCTTCCTCTTCCCCCTGCAGAGAGGGCGGCTGGGGAGCATGGGACTCGGGAAGAGCCCCCCCTCACCCGGGGCACGTCTGGATGTCCCCCGCCAGACTCTCTCACAGCCTCTCCGCCTCCTCCGGGGCTCCAGGGGTTAAGGAGAGCGAGTGCAAAGTCCTAGAGAGGCAAGGCTCCAGTGGGCCAATGGGGAAGCGCCTGAAGTTCCCTTCCTTTGGCAGACAGCGCCCCCTGGTGGATTTGGGGCAAAGTGTCAGTACTGTTAAAAGGGCGGGAAAGAGGAGCACATGGGAGGGGGAAGGAAGAGGGCGGGGATGATGGGCTTGGGAGTAGGGAGAAGAAAGGCCCCTCTCCATGGCTCTGTCAAAAGACTTCAACCTCCGTGCTTCTTTTCCCCCTTTTATATCAACCCAAATGCATTGAAGGAAGTTTTCGCCTTTCTTCTGTTGCGTTTCTAGAGCGGTTTGGTTATGTCTTCTATAGAGTGCAACTCCATCTCTTTCATTCGGCCTGCTTTTTATTTAGAGAAGAGAGAAGAGAAGAGAAGAGAAGAGAAGAGAAGAGAAGAGAAGAGAAGAGAAGAGAAGAGAAGAGAAGAGAAGAGAAGAGATGTTCTTCCTAGCAGCCCCTGAGATATGGGAAGATGCCATCATGTCGCCTCTCCTCCGTCTTTTCATCAGACTAGAAAATACCCAGTTCCAGCAACCGTTTTTTAATATGTTTTTGTCTCCATCTTTGTTGCTCTTCTCTGCACTCTTTCTAGGGTCTCAAGATCTTATTTATTATACAAAACACAAAGAAAATAGAAATGGGAAATTAAGGGAATGAGAAAGAGAAGGGGGGGAGAGAGCTTGAGGTACAAGAGAGAAAAGAAAAAAGACTTTGACTTCTTTTTAGCACAGTGCAAAATGAAAACATAAACATTCCAAGCTGACAATTCAATCTAATGGACAAAAGTAAAGGCATTTTAGGTCTGTTTCCTTTGAATACTTTAAATGTGAAGATATTCAATTTAACAGCTGGAAAATATAGAAAGGTCCAGAATATCCCATTGTGGCTGAGGGAGGGAGGGAGGGCTCCCGCCTGAGGGGATCTGTGCTCTGATTGGTTGCTGCGGGTGGAAAGGGGGCGTTTCCCTTTTTCCCGCCTTTTCCTTCTGGGTGCCGTTTGAAATTTACCTCAGGATCTTCCTGACTGTCTTCTCTGCTGCGAATCTTAAATACGTTTATATGGAAGTAAAAGAAAAAGTTTGTCTCCGTGTCTCCCTCTTCCTTTGGACAGCAGCTGCCTATTTCCTCCACGTTAAACCTCTTCAGTTGCCGCTTCCAGTCGGGGGTTTCTATTTTATCCCCTGAGAGTGTCGGAAGAAAAATCAGGTCCAGTTCCAGGAAGGGAAGAAAATGGAGGCTGCTTAAGAAAGGAGGTTGATTGACGGGCGGAACCAACAACGGCCTGCAGTCAGAAGAGAAGAGAGCTTGAAGGGACTTTGGAGGTCTTCTAGTCCAACCCCTGTCGAAGTTCTTTGCGGAAAGGAGCGGGAAGGGGAGGAGAAACGACCCAACTTTATTCCGGGATCTCCGTTCTTTGCAAGGAAAAGGGGGACCCTGACCCACAGAAAAAAAGAGGGGATTTCGCATTTGGGGTCGAAGGGCGAGAAATCGGAAGGGGCCGGTTCGTCCAGACGTTCCGTGCAAGAGAGACGCGTTTCAAGGAAGGAAACGGGGTTTTTCTCCCCTGAAGCGAAGCGGCGCTTTTCCCTCAGCGGGTTTAGCGGATGGTTTTCCATGGGTCCCTTCGGATTCGGGGGTGTCTGTGTGTGACCCCCAACGTGTCCTCGCTGGCTGTGGGGCTGCCCCTCCCCACTTGTCATCCAGCCCAGCAACTCTTCCTACGGCAGAATCTTAACTTTTAATGAACACGTGTGTGTGTATGTGTGTGTTCTCGGACTTTTGATCTGGGAGGGGCCAGGAGCTGAAGCACCAATGGGAACTCTCCCTACTTTCAGCGTCATCAGTCTCCAGGCAGAGTCCTTTGTGCGTCACATCAGGAGACCCTCCCCTTTCTTTGCTCTCTTCACGATTCTCAGCTAGACTTTCCTGTGTGTGCATGGAAGGGGGGACTAGATGTCCTTTTAGGTTCCCAAACTGCCCCGGGAGGCTACGAACGGGCCCTGGTCCTTCTCAGAAGGGGGCCTCCGGGTTTCCTCCAGCTCACTTGGGAGAGGGGGAGGGTCCCTGAAATGGGAATACTCGGGAGGGGGACTGACTGAGGGGAGGGGCTCGGAGGGCCAAGGCTGAAAAGGGCCCAATCCAGGAAAGGCTCTTCCTCCAAGATCCCTCAGGGGAAAATCTGTCTCTTTCGCAGTCTGAGTATCCTCAGGATTTTCTCTGGCAGCTCTGGGGTCCCAACCCCCCCCCCCCCACTCTAGGGATGGAGCCAGATTGCAGCTATGCCCCCCAAGGGCTGCCTGGTCCCCACTGACCCTCCCCTCCCCTCCCTCGCATGGAGGTGGAGCCCATGGCTCTCGGGGTGGGGCGGGGGCTTCGGCTTCTCTCCGAGGGGGACATTTTCCCAAAGGGGGGTCGGCATTTCTTGCCCTCCGCTCAGCTTGGAAAAGGATCGGAGCAAAGATTATGCTTTCCCCCTCCCTCCCCTCCCCCCGCACCCAGCAGATTTTTTCCTTTTTTTTTTCCTTCTTATGCCACTCGGGGCTGGCATGAACCCCCCTTGAGCTGCGGGCCAACCAAGACCGAAGCCCCCTCGCCCCACTTTCTCCGCTTCTCTCTGCGCCGATCTCTCCCCTCCATCGGGTGAAGTCAAGGGAGTCTCTGCCCGGAGACCGATGACGCTGAAGAAGGGAGGATTCCCATTGGTCCCCCTCTGCCCTCCCAAGGCTGATATTCCAGACGAGAAACGCCCCACCCCATCCAGACCCCCCGATTCCTCCTCTGGGACTGGGAGCCTCCGCGTCTTTCCCAGCTCCCTTTGGGGCGCTTGTGGGGCAGCCTCCATGGCCCTGATGCTGCTGGTGGGGGCGCTGGCCCCGGTGCCCGAAAGCGAAGGAGGGGGAGGAGAGGGGCTGGGAGGGGGAGGAAAGGGGCGGAGGCCCTTTTGTGACCGTCCCTTTCAGGTGGTCTTGGGGGGGGCTGTTTGGGGAGGGGGAGAGGAGAGAGCCCTGAATGGGAAGGAGCTGCTGCGTCCAGACGTTCTGAGCAAGAGAGACGCGGGTTCCAAGGAGGCAAGCCACGTTTTTCTCCCCCGAAGCCTTTCCCGAGGGAGCCGAGCGGGGGATTCTGCGGGGAAGCTGCGGGAAGGATCCGGCTGGACTGCAGATTCTCTCCGCCTCTTCCTGGTTCAGCTGAGGATTTTCCGCGGCTTCCCTTCGGACTGAGGGAGGGGGGGAGGGGGGTCTGTGACCCCCAAGTCTCCCCCTCCCCCTTTCCCTCCCTTCGGCAGAAACCTTTGATCTGTGACCTGAAGGGGGGGAGGGGAGGGGGCGTCCCTGCCAGGAGCTCCCAGCCCCAGAGGAGGAATCGGCGCTTCTGGATTGGAGCCTTTTCCTCGGATTTTGGACCAATGGGAATCCTCGCTGCTCCAGCGTCATCGGTCTCCGGGCAGAGTCCCCTGTGACGTCACCTGAAGGAGGAGGGAGAGAAGCGGGGAAAGTGGCGGAAGGATCCCCGCCTTCAACCCCCCTAAAGGCTCCGCTTCCTCCTCTCGTCTCTGGAGGCGAATCTCCCCCTCGATCCCTCCGTGGAAATGTTTTTTTTCTTCCTCCTAGTCTCAGTTGAGGTTCATCTCCCTTTTCCACCCTCTTCCTCCCTGAGTTTCTCTCCAGTCAGAGGAGGCGCCATTTCCCCCCCTTCGCTTCCCAAATGAAGGAGCCTCGTTCTGAGGTAAAATTTCTGGCCTCTCCGGAGATTTCCAGCTTTTCCTCCATTGCGGAGCCTTTTCCTCTCCCTCCTCGGTCTCTTCCCAATCCTTTTCCCTCATGGAGGCCTCCCTGCCCGTCTCCCACCTTCCTCCCCTTCAGGCCGGAATCCCCCAGAGAGCCCCCCGGTCCTCCTCTTCTGACCGCTCGCCCGTTCCTGACAGGATTTTGGCCCCTTTGGAGGCCTCCTCCGATCTCCGCGGAGCCTTCAGGGCGGCTGTTCTTCAGGGAGGCTCCGGAGAGGTTTTTCTCCATCTCCACAGACGGTTCCTGGACAGGAAAGTAGAGGAAGATGGAGAAAGAGACGCCTCTGGAGACAGGGAGGCATAGAGGCGGGCCTTTCTTTTCCCTACTCCCAAGCCCATCATCCCCGCTCTCGCGGGGCTCAGGGAAAGAGCCGAGTGGGGGGAGAGGAGGTCCAGCAGGAGAGGAGGGAAGCCGGACGAGGAGGAGGAAGGATTCGCACCAGGCTCCCGAGGGCCCTATCGTGTCTCCGGAGGGGGAGAGAAGCGGGGTGGCTTCTCCAGCTGCCTCCTTCCCGGCCCTGCTTGCGGGGACCTGGGCCCTGCGCTGGGATGAGCCGATTGGGGATCCGGACAGGTTGGGGGAAGGTCGCTCAGTGGCTGAATTCCACTTTCTAATTCTTGACGTTTGTTTATCTTCCCATCTCAGATACAGAAACTGGAAGCCATTTGTGGTCTTTGCAAGGCAAGCTTTTCTTTGGGGGAAGAAAAAAAAGAGTGGAATCCCTTGCAGGGATCAGTCCTGCAGCACCAGAAATGGTCCCGTGAAGGAAAAGGCATCTGGAGTCCTTGGAGCCATTTGGAGTTGCTCTTCAGGACAGAGAAAGTATGGAGACACAACCTTTTGGAAAGGAGGGAGCCGGAAAAGACCCTTCAGCTTGGTATATTTGCACCAGCCAGTGGTGCAAAGCAGCCCTCATCTCCTGCTGCTTGGGACTCGGAGAGGTAAATGGTGACTGGTCTGGGGAGCAGCCGGATTTTGCTCTCCATTTCGGATGCCAGATCGGCCCCTGATTTGAATGAGGTGTGCTTTTGTGTCCCCTGGAGGTCACGTGAGAGGAGTGTGTTGTCATTTGTCCTCTGAAACCTCCAAAATTGTGTGAGAACAGAACGTTCACACTCAGCCCATGGAAGAGCATTCTCCCAATCCAATTCAAGAACAAAGGCCTCATGCAAAGTCACTCAAGAGCATCCTAGGGTAAAGGTAATCTCCGAGTTATAACTCACTTAGGGACTGTTCTACGTTATGACCAGCCCTCCCCCAAGTACTTGAGACCCAATCTCAAAACTATATGTTTCCACACCACAGCATTTTTCAGACTATAAGACGTACACACACACACACACACCCCACTGTGTTGAGTTTTTTGGCAGCTGCCAAAAAAGCCAACACAGTTCTGGGCTGCATAAACAGAGGGATGGAATCAAGATCACATGAAGTGTTAATACCACTTTATAATGCTTTGGTAAGGCCACACTTGGAACACTGCATCCAGTTTTAGTTGCTGTGATGTAAAAAAGATTTGTAGACTCTAGAAAGAGTGCAGAGAAGAGCAACAAAGATGATTAGGGGACTGGAGGCTAAAACATACGAAGATTGGTTGCAGGAACTGGGTATGTCTAGTTTAATGAAAAGAAGGACTAGAGGAGAAATGATAGCAGTGTTCCAATATCTCAGGGGCTGCCACAAAGAAGAGGGAGTCAAACTATTCTCTCAAGCACCTGAGGGAAGGACAAGAAGCAATAAGTGGAAACTAATCAAGGAGAGAAGCAACTTGGAACTAAGGAGAAATTTCCTGACAGAACAATTAGTCACTGGAACAAGCTGCCTCCAGAAGTTGTGAATGCTCCAACACTAGAAATTTTAAAGAAGATGATGGATAACCATTTATCTGAAGTGGTGTAGGGTTTCCTGCCTAAGCAGGGGGTTGGACTGGAAGACCTCCAAGGTCCCTTCCAACTCTTATTCTATGCTATTCCTTAACTCAAAACAGACTCTGAGTGAGGTTTGCATATAAATATATATAATTGTAAACAAAAGATGTTTTCTAGATATTTTCAAAGCTCATGAATATAGAAATCATGTCTATATCAGACCACTATTTTTATTTTTTTATTTTTATTTTTGGATTTATATACCGCCCTACTCCTGAAGGACTCAGGGCGGTGAACAGACGAAAAGATAAAACACACAAACTACAAAATTTAAAAGACAATATAAAAACTCATTAAATAATTTGGCCCAAAACAAACTATAAACTACAATAAATTACGAAGTAATTTATTTGTAATAAATTACAAAGCAAACATACAACCTAATGGAATTTCAAAGAAACTCAGAAAGAAATTCACTTGACTTTTTACACTTTGATCTTTTTCTCTTGTAACCCTTGTTATCGTTTTCATTTCCCTTTTGCTTTGAAGGTAATAATGGGCAGGAGAATCAAGATTTCTGTGAACTGTTCCAAGTGATCAATGCTAAAGATGGAACTGAACAGTTTGGAATTCGAATGGAATTTCAAAGCCATGAGAGAAACCAGTCAAATAATTTGAATCAGGAAAGCTCATCTTCCACCGATGCTCCGATGTAAGACTTTCTTGCCCAACGAGAGAAAATAAGGAAAAAATATGTTGGGAAAAGTGTGAAGCTAATCAAAGCTAAAGTATAAGTAAATGAACAGGATTTAACCCAAAACAAAAGAGATGATGCTATAAGAAGACACAACGGACAAAATTACAATGGGACATTCATTCC
Source organism: Pituophis catenifer annectens (assembly GCF_029215685.1). Taxonomy (NCBI): domain Eukaryota; kingdom Metazoa; phylum Chordata; class Lepidosauria; order Squamata; family Colubridae; genus Pituophis; species Pituophis catenifer. Next base: position 4,923,959 of record NW_027256882.1, read on the forward strand.
TTCTCTTGGAAATACCGTATTTTTCGGAGTATAAGACGCACCGGAGTATAAGACGCACCTACCTTTTTTGGTTGTTGTTTTTTTTAAGTTTTTAGACAAACACACATACAAACATACCGTGTATTTTCTTTGAACAGAGTATGTGGCTGGTTCACAAATTTAAACAGCATTTAGTCATTTCAATTAAATTTACAATTTCTATATTTCCTTTTGCCATATTTATTCCTCTATTTTTTTAAAAAAACCAATATTACCCTTCATCCTCATCTCTAATCTTAATTAAATTCAATTTTTCCCTTCTATTCTATATTATACCCCTTCCCATTGTCATCTATTTTTATATCCATCCTCACATTGGTTAATTATTTAATATTATACTTGTTTAATACAAATTCAACATTTTAATATAAATTAATTAGTTATAACTATCTTTTTTGCATATTAATTAATATGAACATGAATATTCCAATTATTTCCATGCAATCCAATTTCTTACAAATCAATTAATTATATTTACCAATAATAATAAACCAAATAATTTTCCCCATATATTCCTCCAAACCACAACTTAACCATTTCTGCTTTCAACACAATATACAATTAATCGTATCTCAATTATTGCAATTCCCTAGTTAAATAGAGCTTTTTTTCTTTTGTGTTTTAAAATCTTGAACTCTCCTCTTTTGTCCCAAATTTCCCATTGTTTGCACCTACCTTTTTTGATGAGCAAAAAGAAAAAGAAATATCTCTGCCTCATTTTGTCACGTTGTAGCAAAGAATCTGCTTTACTTTCAGTTTCATTTTTTCAGCATAGCTAAGGGAAAAAAATCTGCTCCAGCAATTTTTGCAGAGCCCTGCACAAAGCAGCTGAGAGTCGGGAGGCAGATCTAATCAATTTAGGCTAGTTAACCTGAAAGGGGCTGTTTTTTCTTGCTGTTTGCTTGCAAGGAGGTAACTGCTGCGAGGCACAGGCCAAAGGGTGGGGGGCAGTGGGTGGGCAGGGCTACATTCAGTGTATAAGACGCACCTAAATTTTCACCCCCTTTTGTGGTGTAAAAAGGTGTGTCTTATACTCCAAAAAATATGGTAACTTCCTTAAATCTCAAAAAGTGTTTGACACAAAAAAGAAGCCAAGGGGTAGGCCGCTCTCGGGGAACTAGGACTCGCTGCCTCAAAGCGATTACTTGTTCCTGCCCCTCTGGTTCTGGTTCCCCGGGCTCACCTCGTATACCTGGCGACTTGGAATGTCAGGGCCCTGGCCTCAGGTTGCTGCTGTTTAATGCTAGGTCTGTTGTTAACAAGGCTCTCCTTGTTCAGGACTTAATCCTGGTGGAGGAGGCTGACCTGGCATGTATAACTGAGACCTGGCTGGGCCAGGAGGGGGGTGTTTCCCTCTCAGAGATGTGCCCAGACAGGTTTCAGATATTGCATCAGCCACGACTCCAGGGAAGGGGTGGAGGAGTGGCAGCTATTGTCCGGAAGAGTTTTTGTCCTTGCAGGATCCCTGCCCCGGAGATTGTTGGGTGTGAGTCTCTCCTCTTGAGGTTGGACTCGAGTTTAGTTGGGCTTGTTGTTGATGTACCTGCCTCCTAGCTGCATTACAACAGCCCTACCTGTGCTGCTAGAGGCAATAGCAGGTTGGCGGTGGAGTTCCCCAGGCTTATGGTACTGGGGGACTTCAACCTGCCCTCACTTGGCGAATCCTCAGATGTGGCTCAGGATTTCATGGCTTCCATGAGAACCATGGACCTGACCCAAGTAGTTCAGGGTCCAACCCATAGGGGAGGACACACGCTTGACCTGGTGTTTCTCTCGGGGCAGTGGAGACAGAATCTGGAATTAAGGGGTATAGATGCTTCTCCCTTGTTGTAGTCAGATCATTTCCTGTTGAGGTTGGACTTCAAGATGCCATTCCTCCATCGCAGGGAAGCGGAGCCGATTAAGTGGTTCCACCCCAGACGCCTAATGGACCCTGAAGGATTTCAGAAGGAGTTTGGGGAGATATCTGACTCCCTTGTCCACAGTCCGGCTGAGACCCTGGTGGCTGCCTGGAATAGGGCAGCGTCTGGGACATTGGACAGGATTGTGCCTTTGCAACCTCTCAATGGCAGTGGATCCAGGAAAGCTCCCTGGTTTACCGAGGAGCTCCAGGAGATGAAGCGCCAGAAGAGACGTCTAGAGCGACGCTGGAGGACCAGTAAATCTGAATCTGACCAAACACTCTTGAGAGCCTTTATTAGGACTTATTTAGTGGCTTATTGCATCCGCTGATTCTTGCCCAGCAGCCCTATTTAGGGTGACTTGCTCCTTCCTTAATGTAGGGGGAGCGGAGGAGCCCTTGCAGGGTAGAGCTGAGGAGTTTGTGCAGTTTCTGTTGGATAAAGTCGCTCAGATTTGGATGGACCTGGACTCTGATTGGACAATACCGACTGAGATGATGGGGGCGGGTCTTAGTTCTAATGTGTGAGACGAGTTTGAGCCTGTGACTCCTGAGGAAGTGGACAAGGCTGTAGGTGCGATGAGTTCCTCCATCTGTTTGTTGGACCCGTGCCCCTCCTGGCTGGTTTCAGCCAGCAGGGAGGTGACACGAGGCTGGTTCCAGGCTTTAGTTAACGCATCCTTGAGGGAGGGGTCCTTCCCGCAACCATTAAAGGAAGCGGTTGTAAGGGCCCTCCTCAAGATGCCTTCCCTGGATCCAGCAGAATTAAAGAACTTTCGGCCAGTCTCCAACCTACCCTTTGTGGGAAAGGTTGTAGAGAAAGTGGTGGCAAAGACCAGGTCCAACACACATAACAATCCCCAAACACCCCCCCGCCCACCACAATTCTCTACCCCTAAACCACCCAAACATCCACACAACAGACCAAGTAACACTGTCCAACAGCTCACTGATGGTGGCCCTTTAGTTCATTTTTGAGTGCAATTACAGCTCTGGGATAAAAACTATTCAGAAGACGTGTGGTCCGAGTTTTAATTGTTCTGTATCTTCTGCCAGAAGGCAACAGTCCAAAAAGATTGTAAGCAGGATGGGAAGAGTCTCTGAGAATGTTATGCAACTTCCTCAAACAGCAAGATTTGAAGATATCATCCAGGGCTGGTAGCTGGAGTCCAATGATATTCTGGGCAGTTTTAATGATTCTCTCTACAGCTTTTTTGTCTGCTACAGAGCTGCTCCCATACCATGCAAGAATGCCATATGTCAGGACACTCTCAATGGTGCTGGGATGGTAGGATAATAGGCTTGGTGGGGGGACATGTGATTGGGTGGGAGTGAGTGACATCAAGTTGGAAACGTCCACCCAGGTTTTGTGGCTCCCAATGTTTTGTTTTCTGTGGGAAATGGGCCCAAGTGGCTCTTTAAGTGTTTAAGGTTGCCAACCCCTGCCCTAACTGAAACTACATTCCACAAATGCCTTTCTACAGATTGTGTCCTAGGCTACCGGAGTCAATAGGAGGGGTGTGAGTTTCACAGCCTGCCAACATGGTCAATTGGAGAATGATTTATGAAATGCCCAGGGAGGAGGGGGGGAGACAGGGTCATGAGAGCCCGCAAATTTATGTGAGGTCAGTACTGACTGCATCAGAGTATTGCCAGAATGGTACTCCTAATAAATGACTGTATTTCTTTTCAAGTTTGGCTTGTGGCTCATGAATTAATTAGGGCATCTTTCGGAAACTTCACAGACAGTCAGAACTCCTTTTAAAGTCTATCAAGATCACCAGGTTTCCTGAATTCTGGATTCTCCAATTGCTCCCCGATATCTGAGGTGCCGGGAGGGAAAATCAGGCAACCATGGCAGAGGATGGGCTATCAGAAGAGAGCCTGATTGCAGCCGGAGTGCAGCTTCCCTCAAACATCAAAGCTGAGATGAGTGCTGCAGCGGCGGAAGCAAGAAGAGATGAATATTGGTGAAAGTTAATCCCTAAAGCACCTGAGGTTAAGTTCCCCACCCCAATGTCCAGAAAAAGGGGAATCCCCTGAGCGAGCTGGGAAGAGTGGAGTGGATGCTGGACTGGAAACAAGCCAGGCTCCCAAAGCCCCTGATGGAGTCCCTGGGAAGTTCCAGAGAGCAGCTGAAGGAGGAATTTGACTGAGCCACCCTTCGTGATGAGGGGCCATCATGCAGGACAAAAGGGAGGGATGAGCAGTGGATCCCTTTGAAGTGAGGAGAAGCAGACAGGAATACAGCCTCCCTTCTTCACCCATCAGAAGGAGGCTGCAACCAGTGCCTTTTCCACGCAGCAGGCACGCTGCCCAGGGCAAACAGCCACCTCCCTCTCTCCGAACTAGAGCTAAGGAAGATGGCCAGCCACATCAAACACAAGCATACCACCTAATCATTGGGGGGGGGGTTATGACGGTTGGAGTCAGACTGTCACCAGCCAGTAAGCCCAGCAGGGGCTTGTCATCTGTGACAAGGGTAAAGTGTCTGCTGTACAAGTAGCCATCGCTTCCCTGTCCAGCTTGCTGTAGTTATGCTTGGCGGCGGACAATGTGTGGGAATAGAAGGCGACAGGAGCCTCCTGGCCACTTGGTAGCTGGTAGCTGAGGACAGTGCTGACCCCGAATGGTGTGGCGTCACAAGTCAAAATCAGGGGCAGAGGGTCACTGTAATGGGCCAACACGCTGTCTGATGTCAGTAGGTTCTTTACAGCAGCAAAAGCGGATGCCTCGGTTCGGCCCCAGACCCAGGAAGCCTTTTTTCCTAGCAGCTTATGCAAAGACTCTGCAACGGTGGCCTTCTGAGCCAAAAGCATGCTGTAGAAATTGAGCAAGCCTAAGAAGGCTTGCAGTTGCCTCTTGTTTTTTTAGAGTAGGGGCATCCCTAATGGTGGCAATTTTGTTCTTGGTGGGGTGAATCCTTGGACCGTCGATCATGTACCCCAGGAATTCAACCCTCGGCATGGCTATGTGAGATTTTTCGTGCTTGACTGTGAGCCCTGCCTCTCTGAATTTGGTCAGGACAGCCCTGAGATGGGCAAACAGGGATGGCTTGTCGGTAGTGGACACCAGGACCTCATCAAAATATGGCATTACCCCAGGAATTCCCTGTAGTAGCCGTTCTATGATACTTTGGAACAGTCCTGGTGCCATGCTGACACCGAATTGCAAATGGCGGCAGTTAAATGCGCCTCTCTGGGTGACAATTGTTTGTGCTTTGGCTGTGCTGTCATCGACCGGCAGCTGCTGGTATGCTTGCGCGAGGTTGAGTTTGGCGAATATGGTGCCTGTTCCCAATGAATGCAATAAATTCTGAACGAAGGGAACAGGATAGGCACTCTGCTGCAGGGCCTTATTGATTGTACATTTGTAATCTGTGCAGATGCGGAACGAGCCATCAGCTTTGACCAGTGTGACTATAAGGGTTTCCCAGCAGGAGGGAATCCTCCTCGAGGATCCCTTGGCCAATTAATTTATCCAATTCCTTATTGATTTTTGGCTAAATTGCAAGGGGGACCTGTATAGGCTTAATTATAATTGGTGCTATCTTGGGATCAAGGCTGAAGGAAATAGATGTTCCTTTGTACTTGCCTAAACCATTGCTGAAAACGTTCTCAAACTCCTTGATGGGGTCGTCTGCGCCGTTATCTGTGATGGTGTTGATGCCGGTCACTCCCATGCACAGGGCCTCGAACCAATCCAAGCCAAGCAGGCTTGGTAGGACTCCCTTGTCCACTAGGCTGAAAACCCCCAGAATCGAACCTGGAACGTTCCACTGCCAACAACAGGGATATGATTTCCCTGATAGTCTTTGAGTTGCACTCTTTGGAGCCTCAAGTCTCCAAGGCTGGGTTGAACAGAGCTGGTGGGGCATTATGCGGTCATCATGCTGGCAGACGATGGTTCTGCAGAACAGTGTTAAAGGCCGGCTACGACTCCTAACTCCACTGGGACTCTGGTCTACTTGTCCTTATTCTTCCGATCCCACCTCATCGCCAGCGTTAGATCGATGAATGGAAGAGACGGACTCACCTTCTTCAGTAACAACAGTTGAAGGATTGTTTTTAATAATGGTTAATTCTTTAATGCTGAAGAACATTCAATTTGTTATTTGTAATTTAAAGCCAGGATCTAATCTGGTTGCCACCCAGACAAAGAACAACATTTCTTTCTTTTTTAAAAAAGTCTTTTTATTATTTTTTTAAAGAGCAAAACTTGACAAACACAAACACAAACATTTCCTTTTTCCAACAGTTTCATATCGGTATTCTTCTATTATTTACATTTTTCCCCTGCCCTTCTTTAACTATACTTGTCTTTATAGTCCCTTTATTCCTTATTTCTCTCTATATAACCTTTCACACATACTATTATATCTATCTATTATTTTACAAACATTTTCCGTTTTGTGACATTTTCCCATTCTTTTGTTATTTACTATTTCTAATCTCCAGCCAGTTATACCATTTGTTCCATACTGCATAGTATTCTGTATCCTCCTTTTCTTTTATATCCTTCGTTAGTTTGTCCATCTCATCATAGTCCAGAATTTTCTTCTCAGTTCTTCCTCAGTTGGTAAATTAGTATTTTTCTATGCATATGCTAGCTTTACTGCTGTAATTATATGTAAAATTAGGTATTGTATTTCTTTGATATATTTCCTGGTGGATATTCCCAATAAGAATAACTTCAGTTTCCAATCTATGGGTTGCTCAATTATCTCTTCCAACCATTTCCTAATTTTGGTCCAGTATCTTTTTGCGGATGGGCATGTCCACCATAAATGATATGTTCCGTAAGCCTTTTTACATTTCCAACATGTTGGTGAAATGTTTGGAAACATCTTGGCAAGCCTTGCCAGAGGGAAATGCCATTTCTAGAACATCTTGATCTGGTTTTCCTTGAATGCCATTTTATATTTGTTTCCCACAAATATGGGAAACAAATATAATTTTTCCCATTTCTCAAATTCCCATTTTATCATTGTCTCCTTGACGACCTCGTCTTTCATCTTGTATCTCAATAAATATTTATATATATTGCTAATTAATTGTTCTTCCATTCCTTGTATAATTTTATCCAATTCTTGCAGGCCATTTTGAATTTCATATAATTTTATACCCTCTTTGTATTTGGAGTGAATTTGTGTATATGTCCACCAGTCTATCTCCCTACCTAGATCTTCTTCTAGTTCTAGTTTTGTTTTCAAACTTCCCTGTTCACTTAACAAATCCTTATATCTAATTACCTTATCAATATCAATTAAATTTGGAGGTTTCAATGCTTCCATTGTAGACAACTACATTGGAATTTTTATGTAGTGCTTTTTTTTTAATTTTCTGCCAAGTCTGTAAGAGAGCATTCTTTAATATATGCTTTTGAAAGGAACTATGTGTTTTAAACTTTTCATCCCAAAGGAATGCCTGCCATCCCGCTTGCAGGTCGTGTCCTTTTATAGCTAAGACCCTTTTATTTCTCAACTCCATCCAATCTTTTAACCAAGTTAAAATAGCTGCCTAATAGTATATTTCCCACTCCAATAATGCTTTACCTTTAGTATCCTGTAAAAGTTTTAATTTAATTCTAGGTTTTTCCCCGCGCCATATAAATCTAATAATTTATTTGATGAGAGAAGCACTTTTGAGGGGTCTCAAGGTCTCTCTTGTGATGTGGAGGATCCTCCCTTTAAGGGGATTTTGGGGCAGACACCCCGCAGACCAGGCTCTGCCTGCAGCTGGCAGGCCTCCTTCCAGCTGAAGGAACCAGCGCAGAGGTGGATTTCAGCAGGTTCTGACCAGTTCTAGAGAACCGGTAGCGGAAATATTGTGTAGTTCGGAGAACTGGTAGTAATAATTCTGACTGGCCCTGCCCCCATCTATTCTCTGCCTCCCAAGTCCCAGCTGATGGGGAGGAAATGGGGATTTTTCAGTAACCTTCCCCTGCATTGAGGAGGGAATGGAGATTTTACAGTATTCTTCCCCTGGAGTGGGGAGGGAATGGGGATTTTACAGTATCCTTCCCCTGCCACGCCCACCAAGCCACACCCACAGAACGGGTAGTAAAACATTTTGAAACTCACAACTGAACCAGCAGTTCCCTGAGGAGATGGGGAGGGGTCCGGCTCCCAGATGGCTTCCCCAGAAACGTGGAGGCAGGGAGTGTAGAAGGGATGGGGGAGGATCTTGGGGAAAGGGAAGGTGGGGGCAGATGGAGGCTGAAAAGATCAGGATTGTTTTTAATAATAATAATATTAATTTTATTTCTATACCGCCCTTCTCCCGAAGGACTCAGGGCGGTGTAGCACCTATTAAAAGCACAAAGACAAACAACAATTAAAATTATTTAAAATTATTAAATAATTTCGGCTCAATATTAAACCCCCCCAAAATTTAAAACATCCAATTTAAAATCATTACATTGATAGCCCGGCTTGGCGGAACAGCAGGGTCTTAAGGGCACAGTGAAATACCCTGAGGTCGGAGATCTTACGCATTTCCGGGGGCAGTTCATTCCACAGGGCTGAGGCTCCCACAGAGAAGGCCCTCTCCCTGGGTGTCGCCAGCCGACATAACTTGGCCGATGGCACCCTGAGGAGACCCTCTCTGTGGGAGCGAACTGGCCAGTGGGAGGCTACTGGTGGCAGAAGTCGGTCTTGAAGGTACCTGGGTCCTATGCCATGGAGCACTTTAAAGGTGGTAACCAACACCTTGAATTGTACCCGGAAGACCACTGGGAGCCAGTGCAGCTCGCGCAGGAGGGGTATCACGTGGGCACAATGGGTTGCGCCCATAACAATCCGCACGGCCGAATTCTGGACCAGTTGGAGCCTCCGAGTGCTCTTCAAGGGGAGCCCCATGTAGAGAGCATTACAATAGTCTAGCCGGGAGGTGACAAGGGCATGAGTGACTGTGCGCAAGGCATCCCGGTCCAGAAAGGGCTGCAACTGGCGAATCAGGCGAACCTGATAAAAAGCCCCCCTGGCCACGGCCGTCATATGCTCTTCAAAAGACAGCCGTGCATCTAGGAGGACACCCAGATTGCGAGCCCTCTCTGTGGGGGGCAGCAATTCACCCCCAATAGTCAGCGATGACACCAGCTGACTATATCGGGATGCCAGAAGCCACAGCCACTCGGTCTTGGAAGGGTTGAGTCTAAGCCTATTTCTCCCCATCCAGACCTGCACGGCCTCCAGGCAGCGAGACATCACATCAAGGGCATCGTTGCAATATCAATATTACATCGATGTAATAACTGTTAATTCTATGATGCTGTAGAACATTCAATTTGTTATTTGAATTTTGAAGCACAGCTCTTATATGGTTGCCACCCAGACAAAAAACAACATTTCAAGTGTGGGTTGTTGTTGTTTTCAAAATAAGCCCATTTGCATCTGGGAACATTAAAGATCTTTGTGGAATAGCTTAAAAAAGGAGCAGCTTTACAAAATGAAAATCGTGAGTGAGCAAGAAATGTAAATTCTGGAAAAGAAGAAATATTTCAGCAAGAAAATGGATGGAGCATTTTTAAATAAGTGGAAATTGAAGTTTCAAACTGGCATTTTATTGAAAATATCTTCAACTCATATAGATTACTTTTAGTAGCTGATTCAGCCTTTCATCCTTCTGAGGTCGCTAAAATGAGAAGCCAGATTGCTGGGAACTTTTCTGACTTTGTAAACTGCTCTGAGATAAAGTGGCAACACATTGTGGAATAGTATATAAATCTAAGTGGAATCGCTATTGCTATATAGTTTCTCCTGAGCATGGATCCTTCTATGAGAAATAAGAGGACCATTCTGAGCAAAGCTCTTTCCACATTCCATGCATTTAAATGGTTTCTCTCCTGAGTGGATCTTTTTGTGGCTTATAAATCCACTGCTCTGAGTAAACGTCTTTCCACACTCCATGCATTTATACGGCTTCTCCCCTGTGTGGATCCTCTTATGGGAAATAAGATGATCTCTTCGAGCAAAGGTCTTTCCACACTCCATGCATTTATATGGCTTCTCTCCTGTGTGGATCATCTTATGGGAAATAAGAGTACCTCTTCGACCAAAGGCCTGTCCACAGTCCGTGCATTTATATGGTTTGTCTCCTGAGTGGATCTTTTTGTGGTTTCTAAGTCCACTGCCATGAGTAAATGTCTTTCCACATTCCATGCATTTATACTGCTTCTCCCCTGTGTGGAACGTCTTATGGGATATAAGATAAGATCTTTGAGCAAAGGCCTTTCCACACTCCACGCATTTATATGGCTTCTCCCCTGTGTGGATCCTTTTATGGGAAATAAAATTACTTCTATCAGCAAAGGTCTTTCCACATTCCATGCATTTAAATGGCTTCTCCCCTGTGTGGAACATCTTATGGGAAATAAGACTATATCTATGAGCAAAGGCCTTTCCACAGTCCGTGCATTTATATGGTTTCTCTCCTGAGTGGATCTTTTTGTGTTTTCTAAGTCCACTGCCATGAGTAAATGTCTTTCCACATTCCATGCATTTATACTGCTTCTCCCCTGTGTGGAACATCTTATGGGATATAAAATAATCTCTTTCAGCAAAGGTCTTTCCACACTCCATGCATTTATATGGCTTCTCCTCTGCGTGGACCACCTTTTGGTGGGCTCTAAGTCCATTGCTCTGAGCAAAACTCTTTCCACACTCCATGCATTTATATGGCTTCTCTCCTGTGTGGATCATCTTATGGGAATTAAGATTACTTCTTTGAGAAAAGGTCTTTCCACATTCCATGCATTTAAATGGCTTCTCTCCTGAGTGGAGCTTTTTGTGTCTTGTAAGTCCAGTGATCTGAGCAAAACTCTTTCCACATTCTATGCATTTATATGGTTTCTCCCCTGTGTGGGTCATCTTATGGGAAATAAAATTACCTCTATGAGCAAAGGTCTTTCCACACTCCATGCATTTATATGGTTTCTCCCCTGTGTGGATCCTTTTATGGATACTAAGTGTACTGCTACGTGCAAAGGTCTTTCCACACTCTATGCATTTATACAGCTTCTCCTGTGCGTGGATCATCCTATGGGAAGTAAGTGCACTGCTCAGAGCAAAGGTCTTTCCACACTCTATGCATTTATATGGCTTCTCTTGTGTGTGGGTCACCTTATGGGAAGTAAGTGTACTGCTAAGAGCAAAGGTCTTTCCACATTCTATGCATTTATACGGCTTCTCCCCTGTGTGGATCATGTTATGGGAAATAAGATGACTTCTTTTACGAAAGGTTTTTCCACATTCCATGCATTTAAATGGTTTCTCTCCTGAGTGGATCTTTTTGTGGTTTCTAAGTCCAGGGCGCTGAGCAAAGGTCTTTCCACACTCTATGCATTTAAATGGCTTCTCCCCCGTGTGGATCATCTTATGGGAAATAAGACTACATCTATGAGCAAAGGTCTTTCCACATTCCATGCATTTATACGGCTTCTCCCCTGTGTGGATCATCTCATGGGAAATAAGATTACATCTATCAGCAAAGGTCTTTCCACATTCCATGCATTTAAATGGTTTCTCTCCTGAATGAATCTTTTGGTGTGTTGTAAGTCCAGTGCTCTGAGTAAACATCTTTCCACATTCCATGCATTTATATGGCTTCTCCCCTGTGTGGATCCTCTTATGGGAAGTAAGTGTACCGCTATGAGCAAAGGTCTTTCCACATTCCATGCATTTATATGGTTTCTCCCCTGTGTGGATCCTCTTATGGGTAGTAAGTTGCCCACTTGTTCTAAAACATTTTCCACATTCCAAACATTTATAAGGCTTCTCTTTTGTGTCAATCGCTTTTTGAGATTTAAGAATGTTATTTCCAAGAGAAATAATTTTGTCCTTTGTGTCTTTATAATTTTGTCCTTTGTGTCTTCTTATAGCATCATCTCCTTTGTTTTGGGTTAAATAGTGTTCATTTACTTGTACCTTAGCTTTGATTAGCTTCACACTTTTCCCAACATATTTTTTCCTTATTTTCTCTCGTTGGGCAAGAAAGTCTTGCATCGGAGCATCGGTGGAAGATGAGCTTTCCTGATTCAAATTCTCTGACTGGTTTCTCTCATGGCTTTCTAATTCCATTTGAATTCCAAACTTCTCAGTTCCATCTTTAGTATTGTGAACTTGGAACAGTTCACAGAAATCTTGATTCTCCTGCCCATTATTACCTTCAAAGCAAAAGGGAAATGAAAATGATAACAACGGTTACAAGAGAAAAAGATCAAAGTGTAGAAAGTCAAGTGAATTTCCTTCTGAGTTTCTTTGAAATTCCATTAGGTTGTATGTTTGCATGCTTCCAGGGGTGTGATATAGACATGATGATTTCTATATTCATGAGTGATGAAAACTTTGAAAATAACTAAAAAACATCTCTTTCTTTACAATTATCTATCTATCTATCTATCTATCTATCTATCTATCTATCTATCATCTATCTATCTATCTATCTATCTATCATCTATCTATGCAAATCTCACTCAGTGTCCGTTTTGAGTTAAGGAATAGAATGGAATAACAGAGTTGGAAGGGACTTTGGAGGTCTTCTAGTCCAACCCCACTTAGGCAGGAAACCCTACACCACTTCAGGAAAATGGTTACTCAATAACTTCCAGTGTTGGAGCATTCACAACTTCTGGAGGCAAGTTGTTCCACTGATTAATTGTTCTCACTGTCAGGAAATTTCTCCTTAGTTCTAAGCTGCTTCTCTCCTTGATTACTTTCCACCCATTGCTTCTTGTCCTACCCTCAGGTGCTTTGGAGAATAGCCTGTGTTCTTTATGGCAGCACCTGAGATATTGGAACACTGCTATCATGTCTCCCCTAGTCCTTCTTTTCATTAAACTAGACGTATCCAGTCCCTGCAACTGGTCTTCTTGTGTTTTAGCCTCCAGTCCCCTAATCATCTTTGTTGCTCTTCTCTGCACTCTTTCTAGAGTCTCAACATCTTTTTTACATTGTGGCAACCAAAACTGAATGCAGTATTCCATGTGTGGCCTTACCAAGGCATTATAAAGTGGTATTAAGATTTCACGTGATCTCGATTTTATCCCTGTTTATGTAGCCTAGAACTGTGTTGGCTTTTTGGGGGGCTGCTGCACACTGCTGGATCATATCTAAATGGTTGTCAACTGGGACTCAAAGATCCCTCTCACAGTTACTACTATTGAGCAAGGTACCACATATATTGGACCTGTGCATTTTGTTTTTCTTGCCTAAATGTAGAACCTTACTTTTTTCAACATTGAATTTCATAATAATCAGGGGAAACATCCAAGGAGGAATTAGGAGAAAACGTAAGATTTATTGGGGTCGGTTAATTTCAGCAGAGACTTGTGAGAAATGAAGCAATTTTGAAACAAGCTCCTTCTTCTCCGGTGTACCTTGGAGCAGTTGCTCCATGGTGTCCATCTGGCGGGCAGGACCCCCACTAGGCCCATTCCTTGATCCCAGCGATGAGACTTTGGAGCAAAATCCCTTGCTTGAAGCCTCCCATTGGCTTGTAAACACTCTTCATGCTGAGACTGGGAAGGTTGGAAGGCATCAAGAATAGCTATTTCATGGCTCCAGACCGGAGACTTCCGGTCTGGAGCCACGGCGCCACAGTCGGGGAAATAGCGGGCTCTAACGAGTCCGTGAAAACCCCGACTGACAAACCACTGCCCGACCGGTCTTCGGACCGACCCTCATCTTGTAGGGATGGGGGGTGAAGAGGAGCGCCTCGGTGGGCCAAGAGGAATAGGCAAGTTCCTCGGAGGCCAGATGGAATCCTCGAAGTTGGTGGGGGTAGGCAGCCATGGTGGCTGCCACAAAGCCGCAGCAGACCGGGAAAAAAGATCGTGCAGGAGGAAGGAAGAAAGAATGAGTTTTTTAAAGCCGGGTGAGTGACACCAACCCAGGCAAACAGCAATGCTATTTAATGGACTTTAACAAATAGGACCCCAAATTGTAAGTAGCGGCTACAGTTCTTTGGGGCTTGAAGATCAGGGGGAAAAAAAACAGTAATTGGAAATAAAGACCCATAATTGACTTTGTTTTAGTAAATTCAATTTGGAAGAATTGGCTTTCAATATTTTAGAAAATTGGGTTTCTCTTTTAATTGGAATGGATTGGAGAAATGTATCTTTGGGAGTTTACGCCTTTGAAAAGTTAACGAAGTTAATGAAGAAAGACAGACAGATGGTTACATTATTGCCATGGAGTCTGCGGTGACTAAGCAGGAGAGTGGATTGAAGAGATTTTACTTTCGTTTGGAAAAGAAACAGTTTAAGCGGCTTTTACTCTGGATTACTTTGAAATTAACGTTGGATCTATGGATTTTGAAGATTCCTATTCTGTTCTTGGGTGATTTTATGAAGAAAGAAGGAACATTCAGGACATTTCATAATGGAAATTAACAAAGCTAGCAAAAAAGGGTGCGGCACAGGAACAAAGAGAGGAAGGAGATGCATTTCACATGAAGCAGACATTACAAAAGCATTAAAGTGATAACACAGAATTTTTAATTTGAACAGATGGACTTTGAAGTGGAACATTTATGGACAGATAGGAAAAAGAAGAAATAAAAGATAAAATTAAATATAACTAAACTAAAATGTAATGTTTAAAAGCCTAAAGATATAAATGATTTTTGAAGTAAAACAGGAGGGTTTTTTGGAGTAATAAAGATAGAAAAATAAGAAATGGTAATTAAAATAGAGGATTGATGTATAGGTGGTTAAAAATAGTAAAGAGGAGTATTAATGTGAGATAACCTTAAGAAAACTTATTGTTTGTTGTAATATGTCTTAATTTTAATTAAGCAAAAGCTGGATTGGTGAATATGATTGATTAATATCTTATTGAATGAAACCATAAGGTACACAGATTTTAGCGATAAACTGTGATTTAATTTAACATATGTTGGAAATGATGATTATTATGAAATATATTGAGAATTAAGTTGAAAGAGTATGCTGGGAAATTGACATGAAATAGATAATTATACTGCAAGGGAAAGTTAAAATAAGAGGTGATGGGTGCCAACTAGATAAGAGTTTGAGACTCGGAGGAAATAAGTTGGAAACTAGTTAAAATGCTGGAAATCAGCCAAACAATTGTAGGAGAGTTGGAGGAGATTATGCTGTAAATCAGCCAAACAAGAGTTGGAGTTTTGGAAGAGGCTATGCTGTAAATCAGCCAAACACAATATGCTGTAAATCAGCCAATAAAATGCTGGAAATCAGCCAAACAACAGGAGGAGAGTTGGAGGAGATTATGCTGGAAATCAGCCAAACAATGGTGGGAGTTTTGGAGAAGATTATGCTAGAAATTAGCCAAACATAATATGCTGGAAATCAGCCAATAACGGTGGGAAGTTCGGAGGAGATTATGCTGGAAATCAGCCTACAATAGTTGGTGCTCTGGAGGAGGTTATGCTGGGAATCAGCCAAACATAATATGCTGGAAAACAGCTAATTAAATAGAGGGAGGTATGGAGGAGATTGTGTTGGAAATTAGTTTAAATAAACCATGTTCTGGTGATAAAACTGTGTAATATGAAATGTGTAACAGATGATAAGTGGGATAAAACCAAAGACAAATTGATAAAGTTCAAGATACTAAGATTTGATAAAAAAGGTCAAGAGACTAAGATATAGAAAGAACTTTGTTTTATAAATTGTAATAAAAATGGAGTTGCATTGAATTTGAATTTAAGAATTATGGTGATAAAATTGTAAGGTAAATAATTAGAATAGGAGATTAGAATATTGTTAAAAATTATTTTGACATTGATGGTAAAAAATATAATAAAGACAATGTGGAGAAGAACCAGATATAATCAGGATTGATACATAGATATAAAAATGAGCTAAATTTAATTTGAAGTTAAAATTGTATTGATATATTAGATTTGTTTAGATGAAGATACTAGAATCTATGTTAAAATTTGTTCATGTTTTGAATTTTTACTTTTAAAAGATGTAATGGAAAATTGAAAATGGAGCTTGTTAAAGGAATGTAAACGTGTTAACCACCTATGACCGGATCGAGAGACTGTTCTTGAAAGTTTTATTTTATGTTTATGTTTGGGAAAAAAAAATACTTACAAAAAAAAAAAAAAAAGAATAGCTATTTCGCTGCCGCAAAGTCTCATCAGCTTCCAAGGGCTCTTTGGCCGGATCTGGTACAGGCGTCAGTTCACAGAGAATGGAGGCCTAAAGTACTTTAGTGCAAGATCACATGAGACTAGTAATGCAAGATTTCAGGCTACTAATCTCGTGTGATCTTGCACTGCAGTACTTTAGGCCTGTGTTCTTTTAAGAACTGAGGACTGCACGAGATCCAGGGCAAAAGTCTTTGAAAACTAAGAGGCCTTCCTTCTGTTTGCAAAACATTTTGCTCTGGACCTCGTGCAGGTCTTGGTTAGCACAGAACAGAAGCTTAACTGTAGTGCAAGATCATGTGAGATCAATAGTGCTAGATTTCCCAGTACTGATCTTGCATATCTCTCACTACCTTAGGCCCTCTTTTTTCTGCAAATGCACCAAAGTAGGCAAAGGAACCAATGGCTCGGCACATTGTTGCAAGGTACCATATTTTTGGACCATAAGACACACCTAGGTTTAGAGAAGGAAAACAGGAAAAAATATAGTTTTTGGCCTCTGTGCATTCCGTTTTTGCCTTCCCCGTTGCTGGGGAAGCAAAAAAAGGACACACGGAGGCTTTGGGAGGCCAAAAACAGGCTTGTATTCACTCTATAGGACACACAGACATTTCCACCACTTTTTTTGGGGGGGGGGGGAGTGCGTCTTATAGTCTGAAAAATACGGTAAGTCCCTGTGGGGATGGGGGAATAGGTAGGGCAAATGTTGCAGCGCTTCTGCTGTCATTCGTAAGTGTGAATGACGGCCATGGTGTGGCAACTCTCATAATTTCGGGACTGGGTCTCAAGTACTTGGGGGAGGGCTGGTCGTAACTTGGAATGGTCACTTAGTGAACTGCCATAACTAGGGGATTACCTGCACCCTAGGATGCTCTTGAGTGACATTGCATGAACATTGCATTGTTCTTGAATTGGACTGGGAGAATGCTCTTACATGGGCTGAGTGTGAAAGTTCTGTTCTCACACAATTTTGGAGGACAAATGACAACACACGCCTCTTACATGACCTCCAGAGGACACATAAAAGCACACCTCGTTCCACAGATAAGTTCAAATAGAAATGGAAAAAATACAGATAGGAAATGGCCCAAAAGCATTTCAGCAATGAGACACTTGCTCTTTCCTTCCGTGGAGGACGAGAAGGCAAGATCCCTTCCTTCTCCCTCCCAGGAGACGATATCTTATTAGTGATTTTTTAATAAAAATCTAACTATAATCTGTTTTCTTGAACTCTCTGATTGGGGACTAGAGAACTCTTACCCAGAGAGGCCACGTTCCTATGGTTTTCAAGCATGACTTCCGAATGCAGCGCTTTCTGGTCAGGATCCAGCTGAGACCATTCCTTCTCAGAGAAAGACACAGCCACCTCCTCAAAGGACACGAGACTCCCCTGAACACGGAAAAAAAAGAACAGAACAGGAGGATTCGCAAGATCTGTTCATCTTCATCAGTGATTTAGACAAGGGGATAGAAGGGGAACTCATCAAATTTGCAGACAAGACCAAATTGACAGGAATAGCAACACTCCAGAAGATAAACTCCAGATATAGAAGGATCGACAGATTGGGCCCCATCTAACAAAATTAAATCAACATTGAGAAATGTAAGGTTCCACATTTAGAAAAGAAAAACCAAATGAACTGGCATAGAATAGATGATACCTGGCTCAACAGTAGTAAGGGCAACAGGGATCTTGGAGTCCTAGTGGACAATCATTTAAACATGAGCCAGCAGTGTGCTACAGTTGCCAAAAAGAAAAAAAACAAAACCAACAGAATCATAGGCTGCATTAAGAGCCATGGAATCAAGATGACATGAAGTGTTAGTACCACTTTAAAAGGCCTTCATAAGACCACACGTGGAATATTGCATCCAGGTTTGGTTGCCAGAAAGAGTGAAGAGAAGAGTGGACTGGAGGCTAAAACATATAGTATAAAGGAATTGGGTGAGTCTAGTTTCATGAAAAGAAGGCCTAGAGGGTGACATGATAGAAGTGTTCCAAGAAGCAATGGATGGAAACGATTCAAGGAGAGAACCAACCTACAAGTAAAGAGAAATTTCCTGACAGTGAGGACAATTAATCAGTGGAATGACTTGTCTCCAGAAATTGTGGGTGCTCCAACACTGGAGGTGTCTATGAAGAAACTGGACAGCCATTTATCTGAAATGTTATAGGGCTCCCAGTCTGAGTAGGGGGTTGGATTAGAAGACCTCCAAGATCCCTACCAACTATGTTTTCTATTCAATTGTTCCCAAAGTCTGAAAGTAAAGATTTGCACTAAGTTAAATGGCTATGCATCACACAAGTCCACAAGTTTTTTCACTGAAAAAATATTTGGGGAAGTTCATTGATTCTTCAAAACCTTCAGTGCCTTTCAGTAAAGGGATTACCATTTCTGGATCAACTGATCTATTGCTCTGTCTATCAGTGATTGATCTAGTAGTCTGAGCCATTGGCTGAAAGAAAGAAAATAAGGAAGAGAAAACTACAGGTTATAAACGAGGCTGTATAAAAATGGTAATGCAGCAATGTATTTAATTATCTTTCATTAGAATTACCCTAAAAACAGGGTCTGTAGCAGTTACTGTCACTGTGATACGTTTACTCTTGAAGGACTTTTTAAAAATTGCTTCTTATAAACTCAAAGTTGGAGGAGTACCTAGCAGAAAAAGATAACCAGAGGAAGCTATGCTGGCTGACAGGAACTTGAAAATGCTATTCTGCTCTCCATGTTGTGGAAGAAGACAAAAATAATCCAGCCCAAACAAGAGGGGAAAATAGAAGGAGGGAGCCCTCTGCACACCCACTTCTCTTCCTGAAGGTAAAATAGAAATCTAATATCTTTTCCCTTTCTTACTTTATTTGGAGGTTCAACCGCAGTTTGATCTCCGTCATAAAAACCAGAAATCCTTGTTCTTTGTTTCTCTGTAAGGAATAAATAATTTCAAATTGCATAATTAACAAAATAGGAGGAGCTATTCCATAGATGAGAAGAGTGAACGAAGTTAAGACAGATGGGAAATTGGAGGATCTTCCATTACCTCCTGAGGTGTCCCGACTTGGATCTTCCCAAGGGATCCTCCTGAAAAAAACCTCCTGAGGGGGATTTGATGTATTCTTCTTTCCCTCAGGATCTCTGATCTCCACAGTGCAACACTTCAAATAGGAGGAAGGAAAAAAGAAGCAGAATTAATGTACATGACAGGACACAAAGTGGATTCTCATATTTGGAACACAACCTCAAAGCCCCCAATATCCATCTGTGAGGTTGAGTGAGAAAACAAGGGAACAATTTCCTACAAACATTGGTGAATTTCCACATATGATGAACGCCAGAGAAATTTGGAAAGGAGGGGTGAAGTATTCAAACACTTTCTCTATTCCCTTCTGAGCTCCCTAAAGTCTCTCACCTGCAATTGGACCTGCTCCTTCTGCTCCTCCGCCTGGCTCAGGAGGAGGCCTTCCGCCAGGGCCACCGCCTGGGAGCTGGTCTCTGCTCCACACTCCCGCACCCAGCCCTCCATCTCTGGGGGCAGGAGAGCCAGGAGCTGCTCCAGAACCACCAGGTCCAGCATCTGGGCTTTGGTGTGCTTTTCTGGTCTCAGCCATCGCCTGCAAAAGCCATGGAGTCGGCTGCAAAGTCCTCGGGGACCCTCAGCCTCCCGGTATTGGATGGAGGTCCAGGGCTGAACTTCTGAAGGGAGGATGGTTTCCTCCTCCAGGATCTCCTGCCCGGTTCTTGTCCAGAGCTTCGCCCCCTTCCCTGGCTGAGCAGCTGAAGGGCCTTTTCCGGCTCCCTCCTTTCCAAAAGGTTGTGTCTCCATCCTTTCTCTGTCCTGCAGAGCAACTGCAAATGGCTCCAAGGACTCTGGTGGGTCTCCAGATGCCTCTTCCTTCACGGGACCATTTCTGGGGCTGCAGGACTGATCCCTGCAAGGGATTCCGCTCTTTTTCTTCTTCCCCCAAGAGAAAAGTTTGCCTTGCAAAGACCACAAATGGCTTCCAGTTTCTGTATCTGAGATGGGAAGAAAAAGAAACGCCAAGAATTAGAAAGTGGAATTCAGCCACTGAGCGACCTTCCCCCAACCTGCCCGGAGCCCCAAGCGGCTCATCCCACCGCAGAGCCCAGGTCCCCCCGAGCAGGGCCGGTAAGGAGGCAGCTGGAGAGGCCGCCCCGCTTCTCTCCCCCTCTGGAGAGAGGATGGAGCCCTCGGGGAGCCCAGTGCGAATCTTGCCTCCTCTTCGCCCGGCTTCTCTCCTCTCCTGCTGGGCCTCCGCTAGGCCGACCCGACCCTCTCCCACTCGGGCTCTTCCCCGGGTCCCCTGCAGGGAGAGGGCGGCTGGGGAGTATGGGACCTGGGAAGAGCCCCCCCTCACCCGAGGCACGTCTGGTTGTTCCCCCGCCAGACTCTCCCGCAGCTTCTCCGCCTCCTCCGGGCCTCCAGGGGTTAAGGCGAGCGAGTGCAAAATCCTAGAAAGACAAGACTCTGGTGGGCCAATGGGGAAGCGCTTGGAATTCCCTTCCCTTGGCGGAGGGCGCCCCCTGGTGGATTTGGCGCGAAGTGCCAGGATGGTAGAAAGGGCGGGAAAGAGGAGCGCGTCTGAGGGGAAGGGAGAGGGCGGGGATGATGGGCTTGGGAGTAGGGGAATGAAAGGCCCCTCTCCATGGTTCTGTCAGACAAAGGCTTCGACCTCTGTGCTACTTTTCCCCCTTTTATATCAACCCAAAATGCATTGAAGGTTTTCCTCTTTTTTCTGTTTTGTTTCTAGAGCGGTTTGGTTATTTCTTCTATATAATGGAACTCCACTTTCATTCTAATGTAATGAAGTGGGCTCTGATGGATGACCACTGGATAACTTTCTATTCACTCTATTCTAAAAAGCAATGCATCCGGTTGGAAAAAGTACAAACTCAGCCAAAATCCTTTTGGTTCCTCTAGGAGGCCTCTAAGTTGTCAGAAGAAAGGAACATTCTAATGACATACAGCTTAAAGGTTGGTTAGGTCAAGGGGATCCACATGAGTTAAAAGTTGTCCATCGTCAAAAGATAAAAGATATGCTTCAGTAATCTACAAAAAGAATTATGATTGTTTTGCAAAGAAACTCTGTAATGTCAATTAAAATTGATAAATGTATAGGACCATATGAACTGCTGACTTCAAAAGAATCCTTTGTCTAGAAGGGTATAAAACCAGTGTACCTAATTCCTGTCTTTGTTCAACGCTTCATGTACAGAGCCTTGAACCTATTGCGCAATATATAAAATCTGTCTCTGATCAACCCAAAAGTTGTGTTTGTCTTATTAAATCCACAACATTTATGGCACCCTGCAGATGGGACTACAAGGCAGAGAACTTTTGTTCTACCAGACAGCCTGCCTCAGTGGGAATCGACGCCTCCCCAAGGAAAATCCACTGGCCGGCCATTAGGACTCCTTTGAAGTCCATGGAGATTCAGTGAGGAGGTGCCGTAAACCCGCTGACAAAGACAGGCTAGTCAAGAATCCTTGAAGGTTGATCAGATACAGAGACTCAACAAAAAAAAAAAAAAAAGAAAAGAAAAGAAAAGAAAAGAAAAGAAAAGAAAAGAAAAGAAAAGAAAGAAAGAAAGAGGAAAAGAAAACAGGTAAGTATAAATCAGAGAGTTAAAGTCTCTCTGTTTAGAGGTACCTACCCATTAAAAGGGTGGAAGAGTGGGGTTTGATCAACCTCCTAGGAGACCAGTTGGCGTGCTGAAGTCTCTGGAATTGGAATTAAGGAACTAAGTATTGTGTGTAATCTTATGTGTGGTAAGAGAAGAACTAATTGCAGTGTTATAATTTTTCTGATAAACTGACATTCTTAAACAGCCAGAGTTTACTGTTCTTCCCTCCCGGGGTTTAGCAGGCAGTTAAAAAGGTGAAGCCTGTCTAAATGGGAAAACAGATAGGATTTGATCAATTTGGTGTGATTTCTGTTAAATATATATGTATATATATAATGATAGTGTGTAAATTTGAATGGAATTTAATTGATTGTGATATGTGTGGCTGCCAGCAAAG
Source organism: Pituophis catenifer annectens (assembly GCF_029215685.1). NCBI lineage: Eukaryota > Metazoa > Chordata > Lepidosauria > Squamata > Colubridae > Pituophis > Pituophis catenifer. Next base: position 4,946,077 of record NW_027256882.1, read on the forward strand.
TGAGATGATTTGTGCTTGAGGCTGTGGGAGATATTTGAGAATGGTTGGTTTGCATGAAGTGGGATTTTTTGTATGTGAAATTGGTTTAAACAAGAAGTTGATTGCAGTACAAATATGAAAAGCCTGTGTGTTGATAAAGTGAGAAATTAGAGAAATACTAATGTTAGTATAGTAATAATACTGTGTTGCTTTGTTGTAAGAATGCTGAATGGAAGAGAGAAGCGAGGCTTCCTTGCATGCTGTACATTTTTTCCCTCTTCCCCCCCTCTTTTCCTTTGTAAGAGAGAAACAGTTCCTTTTAACTTTTTTCCTTTCTCTCACCCCCTCCTTTTTTCCCCTGGGAGATGAGAGGCACGAAAGAGGGTGGGGTATGGTTTAACCATTTTTTTTCTCTCAGAAAAGCAGCCAGAAAAAGAAGGGGGAAGTGGGTGATCGGCTAATGCTGTTGCTGCTAGGTCTCTTTAATTTGCATATGAAAACTTTTCTGCTCTGAATACAATTTTGATTTTATTTTTTCTGGAAATTTTTGGAGGTTTAAAAACGCTTCATTAAACTTGTACTCAGGATCCTGTTGTTTCGCCAGGCTGGGTTAGCAACATAATTTTAAATCGGATGTTTTAAATTTCTGAGGTTTTAAATTGAGCCGAATCCATTTAATATTTTTAATTATTTTAAATTGGTGTTGTTTTGTTTTTTTAAACAAAATAGGCTGTACACCGCCTTGAGTCCTTCGGGAGAAGGATGGTATAGAAATAAAATTATTTTTATTCTTATTTTTATTCTATCTCAAAGAAATTATTTTGAAAGATTTTTTTAATCTACTATTGTTTTATTTTTGAAGCTGTCTTTCTTAAATGTTTTTTATGTCTGCGTGCATTCTGCATCCTTAACAGATGGCACGTTTGTTCGTTTGTATGTTTGTTTGTTGTTTATTTGTTTGTTTGCTAGTAGCACAAGTTACTGCCCTTTTTGGGAATTGTCACAGAGATGAGTTGGAAATTGCGATGTGTGGTGGGAGAGATTCAGTGGCATTTTTGTCTAAAATGTTGGATTCTGCCTCGAGAGTATGCTTGTTTTTGTTCACTTCAGTTTGCGGGGAGATTAGATAATTGGTGCTGAGGAGCTCATTTGTTTATAGAGGGATATACGGTAGTTGAAGGAAGAGAGGAAGTTTTAAGGGAAGTCAGAAAGTTGCCTTTAAGTTTGTCTACACAGACTTGTGCTGGCTTGGAAATCAGGATGGCAGTGGTAGGAGGAATTGAATGTTATAATAAGAAGGAGTTAGAGAAAGTAGAATTGATGGAAAGGAGAAGGTATGTGATTTGTTTTTGGAAAGTTATGGAAGTTGGCAGATTGAAATGTGGAAGTGCTAAGAAGTAGGAGAGAAGTGGTGATCTGAGCAGGGAAGACAGCGTTAAAGATTGCCCGATCCAAAGAAGAGAAGTGGTGTTTTTTCGTTGACAGAGATCAGATTAAGTGAACAAAGCATTTGAATACACTTAATCAGTGAAGGGAGTGTTGGAAGATTTGAGAAGCTCAATATTAAAAGCACAAGAAAATTCCCCTAAAGAAAATAGGCAGAAACTCCGGCAGAGTTCAGCCCCCACCTTTACCAATGGGCCATTAAGAAACTGAGACGCCACCTTAATTTCCACAACAAAAGGAAGAACTAATTCCAGGAGTTTTGAATTCAGGAAGGGAAAGCTCTGCCTTTCAGCAATCTTTAAAGGGAAAGACTTTTTTTCCCCCAACAGGAGTAGTAAACAAAAATCACTCCTGATAGAAAGGAGGGGTAGCGTCTCCGCCTCCATCTATAAACAAGCAAGAATTAAGACAATCCTATGTGTATTAATTGAATCTGGATCTTGGAGTTTGAAATGGGAGGGACATGAAAGAGGAAGCCTTGAAAATTTTGAAACAGGCTTTAACCAGGGCTCCTGTATTGCGTTTGCTAAATTTGGAAAAGCCATTCGGTCTCTTTGTAGACACACACACACACACACACACACACACACACATTGAATTGCACGAGAGGTGTTGGCTCGGAAAGTAGGCAATTGACCTTTGGGGAGCCCTCATTGTAAACACCCCACATCAAGTCAGAACTATCCTTCAGTGGTGGTTATCTGATTCAAAATTCTAAACAAAAATAAAACAATTTTAATGCAACACAGATTTGATTTTAAACTACAGATCACAATTTGAATCAAGCACAGTTCTTAACCAACACCAGATCAATGGATCACCTTGGATGAGAACATTATGGTGTTGAAATAATTGGCTTACATACAAAAACAAGAACTGATTTGGAAGGACACCCCCTGGAGACAAATTGCCTCGAAATTGGTCTGCTCAAACCTTTGAATTGTATTCATTAAATTAAGCTCTATGGACAGGGAGCCTGGATAGCTCAGTGGATAAATGCATTGTAATTTAACACCAGCTGTCTGCAATTACTGTAAATTCAAATCTCACCAGGCTCAAGGTTGACTCAGCCTTCCATCCTTTCTAAGGTAGGTGAATTGAGGACCCAGTTTGTGGGGGGCAATAAGCTGACTTTATGACGGCTATTGCTTAATGCATTGTAACCCTTAGTCTCTGGACATCATTTGGCAAAATATGGGTGGAGTCATTGGGGACTTCAAGCTATTGTACATGAACTTTTAAACTAAGCTATGATTGTATTGGGATATATCCTTTAGTAACATCAATTATAAACAAATGTGGGTTGCAGCTTTTATCTGCAGTAATGCTACAGCAACAGTGGTGTCAAGAGTTTTACCCAACCTAGACAGATTATCATCATATGAACTGTTGTTTGGAGTAGTTTTCACTACAGGAAGCATATGCATTACTTTCTTGGAAACCAGAGACAAAGTATTGAAACAATATGTGTATAACCTGTCCAGATATTTTGAAGTTTTTAGGAAACAAGGACTATTAGCCCAAACACCACCTTTGAAGTTCCAGTCCACAACTTCCACCATGATGATTGGATGTTAATCCAAACTGGACGGAAGTTAGACCCCAAGTGAACGGGCTCAATCTCATCAAGGAAATCCAGTGAAGTTGATGATCCAAAGGATCCAGCCACCAGTGGGAATAGCATTCTTCATCATCTGGACTATTTTTGTATTTTTTCTTTCTTAGGATTCAGTGGTTGCCTATGCTGTTTCCCAACTGAAAAGGACTACAACTGCTCAGATTCCTTTGCGCACTCGCCCAGATGTATTGGTTTTGTAATTGTGTTTTTAAGATCTTAGGAGGACAATCCTGGATCCACTGGATGAGACTGATACCAGGTGATCATCAGCCTTGCTGAATCACTCCGGAAGCTGATTCTCTACGCACGGCAGAAGATTTGTAAAGAGGACAACTGCCTTCACATTGTACATATACATATTATTAGCTTTAATATAACACTTTCTTACACATGCTAATGTTATTAGAAGTTTGGGAGTATGTTTTGTGGGTACTTGTTGTTCTAATCTTGCTAGTAATTTTGTTTTACATATATAAGGAACGTTTTTGTGGTAGACCTAGGATTTTTATTGCTACTCCTGTTTCCCAAATCACATGCACCACTAACCCTCTCCCTGACGTAGTGAGCTTCACACCATGGTTGATTATGATTTGTTTATGGCTTTGGACATTATTCGCACTAGGACTCTCAAGTGAACATAAGATGAACATTGATTCCCTAGATGACTACACTTTAGGTCAAGTTCACTCACGCCAAGAACGCATTGTATATACACGAGGTCGTTACCTTAGACCTAAGTCAACTCCACCACCTAAGGTTGCACTATTGACATTCCCAGCTGAGGGGGGAATAGATAAGGAAAATGGGCCTCTACAACAATTGCATAGAGGAGACTATATATCACGGATTTTGGAATAAAGTCAAGATCTTGTTAAACAGTATGACCCTACCCTAGGTCAGAAATGCTGCTTATGTTTATCTACTAGCCCTACATCTTATCATGCTGTTCCTGTCAAACCACAACTCTGGGTTAGAACAAAGGCTACCAGAAATAAACTTTAAGAAGGGAAAGTGGGGTGGATGGAATCTGTCCAAGACCATTTCAACCTTCAGAATTTCCACTTTGGTTCAACTTGAAGTCCAAATTAGATTTGTGTATCCTTTTTCCACCTGGAAATACTACCTCTCGATATGTTTTTTGAAGGACCAATTCTCAGAGATAAACAGAAGGACCTCTCACTGGAAGTCCCATTGCAACCACTGGCAGGAATGTTTGTGGCAGGGACTTAGGGGTCTGGACTAATGCAAGGAACTACTGAGTGCATGCCTTTTCCATAAATCTTCTTATGTGGAAAGGATGCATATTTGTGTTTACCAACAAACTGGACAGGAACATGTAACAAACCAGGTGTGGTCAGAGAAATTGCCAAGGAATTGCAGGATAGGGCTTCCAAGATAGGTCAGAGGTTATAAACAACTGACATGTGGTTTTCTTGGTTGCCTGGATCCGGGTAAATTAATATGGCTGTGGCAGGCCTAGCTTTTATTCCTTGTGCAATCCCTATGCTGAAACATCTATAAATAAGAACAGTAAAGGAGATTCAAGTTGAAAAGGAACTAGCTTTGATAGAACGTTTTCTTAATCAACTTGGTCCATATCCTGTAGAAGAACATAAAGATTCTGAGGCAGACCCATATGAGGAAATGGAACCTGTAGAAAAAGGTAGAGAATCTCCCCAAGAATCAAGAGAGTAGAAAAACAATCAAGAACTACCTATCCTTTACTTTTATTAATTATCTTTTGTTAGACCCTATATATGGTAGATTTGTTTATTGGAATCTTGTATACTCAGAAGTTAAACTTATATGAGAATAGTGAAAGTTTCTGCATTGAAAAACTTTCAGAGGGGGGAATAATGTAATGAAGTGGGCTCTGATGGATGACCACTGGATAACTTTCTATTCACTCTATTCTAAAAAGCAATGCATCCGGTTGGAAAAAGTACAAACTCAGCCAAAATCCTTTTGGTTCCTCTAGGAGGCCTCTAAGTTGTCAGAAGAAAGGAACATTCTAATGACATACAGCTTAAAGGTTGGTTAGGTCAAGGGGATCCACATGAGTTAAAAGTTGTCCATCGTCAAAAGATAAAAGATATGCTTCAGTAATCTACAAAAAGAATTATGATTGTTTTGCAAAGAAACTCTGTAATGTCAATTAAAATTGATAAATGTATAGGACCATATGAACTGCTGACTTCAAAAGAATCCTTTGTCTAGAAGGGTATAAAACCATTGTACCTAATTCCTGTCTTTGTTCAACGCTTCATGTACAGAGCCTTGAACCTATTGCGCAATATATAAAATCTGTCTCTGATCAACCCAAAAGTTGTGTTTGTCTTATTAAATCCACAACAATTCGGTCTGCTTCTTATTCATTTAGAGAGGAGAGAAATCTTTGTGGCAGTCCCTGAGATATGGGAAGATGCCATCATGTCTCCCCTTGTCCTTCTTTTCATCAGACTAGTAAATACTCAGTTCCAGCAACCGTTTTTTAATATGTTTTTGCCTCCGTCTTTGTTGCACTTTTTAGAGTCTCAAGATCTTGTTTGTTTGTTATGCAAAACACAAAGAAAAATAGAAATAGTTAATTAAGGGAAGGAGAGAGGGGGGAAAAAAGTCTTGAGGTACAAGAAAAAAAAGGGGGGGGAAAGACGTTGACTTCTTTTTAGCACAGTGTAAAATTAAAAAAAAAAAAAAACCATTCCAGCCTGAGAATTCTGTCTAATGGACAAAAGCAAAGTTATATTAAGTCTGGTTTTTTTGAACACTTTAAATATGAAAATGTCCAATTTAACAGCTGGAGAAGGAAAGGGCACAATAATCTTGAAGTCCCCGTTGTGGCTGAGGGAGAGAGGGAGGGAGGGCTCCCGCCTGAGGGGACCTGCGCTCTGATTGGTTGCTGTGGGTGGAAAGGGGGCGTTTCCCTGTTTTCCCGCCTTTTCCTTCTGGGCGCCGTTTGAGATTTACCTCAGGATCTTCCTGGCGGTCTTCTCTGCTGCGAATCTTAAATATGTTTATTTAGTATTTAGTATTTATTAAATTTTTATACCACCCCTCTCCCGAAGGACTCGGGGCGGTGAACAGCCAGAATTAAAAACACACAATACAAATATTAAAATACATTAAAACAAAATTAAATTATCTTTGGCTTCTCCAATTTAAAACCCCTTACCCATAATATTCACCCAATTAAAAATTTTTTACCCAGCCCGGCTTGCTGAAATAGAAAAGTCTTCAGGGCCTGGCGGAAGGTCCGGAGGTCCGGGATTAGTCGTATCCCTGGGGGTAGCTCATTCCAGAGGGCGGGTGCCCCCACAGAGAAGGCTCTTCCCCGGGGGGTCGCCAGCCGACATTGCCTGACAGACGACACCCTGAGGAGGCCCTCTCTGTGGGAGCTGTTGGCCGGTGGGAGGTTATCGGAGGCAGAAGGTGGTCTCGTAAGTAACCGGGTCCTAAGCCATGGAGCGCTTTGAAGATGAGAACCAACACCTTGAAGCGCACTCGGAAGACCACTGGAAGCCAATGCAGCTCGCGCAGGAGAGGTGTCACGTGGGAGTGCCATGTCGCCCCCATAAGTACCCACGCGGCCGCATTCTGCACCAGTTGGAGCCTCCGAGTGCTCCTCAAGGGGAGCCCCATGTAGAGAGTGTTGCAGTAGTCAAGGCGGGAAGTGACGAGGGCATGAGTGACCGTGCATAGGGAGTCCCGATCCAGAAAGGGGCGCAACTGGCGTATCAGGCGAACCTGATAGAAAGCCCCCCTGGCCACGGCCATCATATGCTCTTCTAAAGACAGCCGTGCGTCCAGGAGGACACCCAAGTTACGCGCCCTCTCCGTGGGGGCCAATGTCTCGCCCCCAATAGTCAGCGATGACACCAGCTGACTATATCGGGACGCCGGCAGCCACAGCCACTCAGTCTTGGAGGGATTGAGTCGGAGCCTGTTCCTCCCCATCCAGTTTATATGGAAGTAAAAGTAAACGTTTGTCTCCGTGTCTCCCTCTTCCTTTGGACAGCAGCTGCCTATTTCCTCCACGTTAAACCTCTTCAGTTGTTGCTTCCAGTCGGGGATTTGGGTTTCTATTTAATCCTCTGAGAGTGTCAGAAGAAAAATCAGGTCCAGTTCCAGGAAGGGAAGAAAATGGAGGTCCAGTTCCAGGAAGGGAAGAAAATGGAGGCTGCTTAAGAAAGGAGGTTGATTGACGGGCAGAACCAACAACGGCCTGCAGTCAGAAAAGAAGAGCGCTTGAAGGGACTTTGGAGGTCTTCTAGTCCAACCCCTGTCGAAGTTCTCTGCGGAAAGGAGCAGGAAGCGGAGGAGAAACGACCCAACTTTATTCCGGGATCTCCGTTCTTTGCAAGGAAAAGGGGGACCCTGACCCACAGAGAGAAAGGGGATTTCGCATTTGGGTTTGAGGGGCGGGAAATTGGAAGGGGCCTGTTCGTCCAGACATTCCATGCAAGAGAGACGCGTGTTTCAAGGAAGGAAACGGGGTTTTTCTCCCCTGAAGCGAAGCGGCGCCTTTCCCTGGTTTAGCTGAGGGTTTTCCGTGGGTCCTTTCGGATTGGGGGGTGTCTGTGTGTGACCCCCAACTTGTCCTCATTGGCTGCGGGGCTGCCCCTCCCCCACCTTGTCATCCAGTACAGTAGCTCTTCCTACAGCAGAATCTTAATATTTTGTGTGTGTGAAGCACCAATGGGAACTCTGCCTGCTTTCAGCATCATCAGTCTCCAGGCAGAGTCCTTTGTGTCACCTGAGGAGACCCTCCACTTTCTTTGTTCTCTTCACCATTCTCAGCTGGACTTTCCTCTGTGTGCATGGAGGGGGGGACTAAATGTCCTTTTAGGTTACCAAACTGCCCGGGAGGCAGTTTATTGCCCCCACAACTGGGTCCTCAATTTACCTACCTTAGAAAGGATGGAAGGCTGAGTCAACCTTGATCCTTGGCGAGATTCGAACCTGCAGTAATTTCAGGCAGCTGGTCTTAATAACCAGCTTAATAACAGGGTGCCTTAGACCACTGTACTACCAAGGCTCTTTTCTGGCCTCTCCCGAGATTTCCAGCTTTTCCTCCATTGTGGAGCCTTTTCCTCTCCCTCCTCGGTCTGTTCAACATTTGAGGAGCTCTGGTGGCTCAGCAGACTAAGGCAATGTTATTAACTGTTATTATACATTAGCTGCCTGCAATTGCTGCAAGTTCAAATCCCACCAGGCTCAAGGTTGACTTAGCCTTCCATCCTTTCTAAGGTCGGTGAAATGAGGACCCAAATTGTGGGGGCAATAAGCTGACTTTGTATAAAATATACAAAAGTATGAAGGCTGTTGCTTAACGCATTGTAAGCCGCCCTGAGTCTCCGGAGAAGGGCGGCATATAAATCAAATGTAAAAAAAACAAAAACATTTACATGAAGCTGCTGGGAGAGATCATCCGTGGTTTTGGGGTGGGGTATCATCAGTATGCTGATGATACCCAGCTTTTTATATCCACCCCGAACCAGCCCAGTGATGCCCTCGACGTGATGTCCCGGTGCCTGGAAGCGGTACGGATCTGGATGGGGAGTAACAGGCTTTGACTCAACCCAGCCAGGACCGAGTGGCTGTGGATACTGGCATCTCGGGCTGAGCGAGAAGTTTCAATGCTGTCTATTGGGGGTGAGGTGTTGCCCCCTGTAGACAGGGCACACAACTTGGGCGTCCTCTTGGATTCACAGCTGAGTTTGGAGGGTCATATCATGGCTGTGACCAGGGGGGCATTTGCTCAGGCTCGCCTGGTGCGCCAGTTGCGCCCATACTTGGACCAAGATGCCCTACACACAGTCACTCATGCGCTAGTCACCTCCTGGATCGACTACTGCAATGCTCTCTACCTGGGGCTGCCCATGAAGACCACCCGGAGGCTTCAGCTGGTACAGAATGCGGTCGCGCGGGAGGGACCCGATACTTCCATATTACACCTCTCCTGCGCGGCTTGCATTGGTTGCCGGTTGCCCTCCGGGTGAGATTCAAGGTGCTGGTGTTAATCTATAAAGCCCTTCATGGCTTAGGCCCAAACTATTTGTCGGAACACCTGCAAATAGCGCCAACTTCCCATCGCCCAGTGCGCTCTCACAGAGAAGGCCTACTCAGGGTGCCATCAGCTAGACAATGTCAGCTGGCGACCACCAGAGGTAGAACTTTCTCTGTGAGCACCCCCACCCTTTGGAATCAACTTCCCTTGGGGCTCCGGTTGGCCCCTGACCTTCGTACCTTCCGCCGTGAATTGAAAACCTGGCTATTTATGTCCCCCGGCCTGGACTGATGGGGTAGTATATTTTAAAATTTTTACAACTTTTCATATTTTTTGTGTATATTTGTTGATTTTAACAGTTGTTTGGTTGATTGTTGTGAGCCGCCCTAAGTCCTTGGAGATAGGGCGGCATACGAATTTTATAAATAAAATAAAATAATAAAATAAAATAAAATATAAAATAAATAAAAAATAATAATAATAAAAAATAAAAAAAATAATATAATATAAAATAAAAAAATAAAAATAAAATAAAATAAAATAATAAAATAAATTAATTAATTAATTTAAATTTAAATAAATAAGATATTGGACTGTGCCGAATTGGACAAATTAATGTATATCCTAAGAGAGAAAAAAGAATCCATATACTACAGTAACTGGGAACGCTGGTACATATGGCTAAAGAAGAGGACATAGAGTAAACAATATAGTATTAAATATATACTTAGTTATAATTAGATAGCGTTTGGTATTCAAAATAGTCAATGTTATCAGAACAAAAAGAATTACCGGGATGTAACTGAATAGGTATCTGGGGGATCGTTATGACCCCCAGTTAGTCCTTCTTTGTGATTGTCTTTATGTGTCGTGTTGTCTACCCATATATAATTCATATCTGTTTGATAATTACAATATATGTTTTTTTATTTGTAAATAATTAATATTAATTTAAAAAAAAACTTGGGCTCTAATCTGCTTGCCACTCAAAGAACAACATTTCAGATGTGGGTTGTTGTTTTTTTTATCATAAGCCCCATATGCATCTGGGAACATTAAAGATCTTTGTGGAATAGCTAAAAAAAAGGCAGTGGCTTTACAAAGTGAAAATCGTGAGTGAGCAAGAAATGCAAATTCTGGATAAGGAGAAATATTTCAGCAAGAAAATGGATGGAGCATTTTTAAATAAGTGGAAATTGAAGTCTCAAACTGGCATTTTATTGAAAACGTCTTCAATTCGTATAGATTACTTTTAGTAGCTGATTCAGCCTTTCATCCTTCTGAGGTCGCTAAAATGAGGACCCAGATTGCTGGGAACTTTTCTGACTTTGTAAACTGCTCAGAGATAAAGCATTGTGGAATAGTATATCAATCTAAGTGGAATTGCTATTGCTATAGTTTCTCCTGAGCATGGTTCCTTTTATGAGAAGTAAGATGACTATTCTGAGCAAAACTCTTTCCACTCCATGCATTTATATAGCTTCTCTCCCGAGTGGATCTTTTTGTGGCTTCCAAGTCCACTGCTCTGAGTAAATGTCTTTCCACACTCCATGCATTTATATGGCTTCTCCCCTGTGTGGATCATGTTATGGGAAATAAGATTACCTCTTCGAGCAAAGGTCTTTCCACATTCCATGCATTTGTATGGCTTTTCCCCTGTGTGGATCATCTTATGGGAAATAAGAGCAACTCTTTGAGCAAAGGTCTTTTCACACTCCATGCATTTAAATGGCTTTTCCCCTCTGTGGTTCATCTTATGGGAAGTAAGTGCACTGCTCTGAGCAAAGGTCTTTCCACATTCTACACATTTATATGGCTTCTCCTGTGTGTGGGTCATTTTATGGGAAGTAAGTGTACTGCTACGAGCAAAGGTCTTTCCACACTCTCTGCATTTATATGGCTTCTCTCCTGTGTGAATCATCTTATGGGAAATAAGATGACTTCTTTGAGCAAAGGTCTTTCCACACTCCATGCATTTAAATGGTTTCTCCCCTGTGTGGTTTCTTTTATGGATAGTAAGTGTGCTGCTATGAGCAAAGGTCTTTCCACACTCCGTGCATTTATACGGCTTTTCCCCTGTGTGGATCATCTCATGGGAAATAAGACTACATCTATCAGCAAAGGCCTTTCCACATTCTGTGCATTTAAATGGTTTCTCTCCTGAATGGATCTTTTTGTGTCTTGTAAGTCCAGTGCTCTGAGTAAATGTCTTTCCACACTCCATGCATTTATATGGCTTCTCCCCTGTGTGGATCATCTTATGGAAAGTAAGTGTACCACTATGAGCAAAGGTCTTTCCACACTCCATGCATTTATATGGTTTCTCCCCTGTGTGGATCCTTTTATGGGTAGTAAGTTGCCCGCTTGTTCTAAAACATTTTCCACATTCCAAACATTTATAAGGCTTCTCTTTTGTGTCAATCGCTTTTTGAGAAGTAAGGAAGTTATTTCCAAGAGAAAGAATGAATGTCCCATTGTAATTTTGTCCACTGTGTCTTCTTATAGCATCGTCTCCTTTGTTTTGGGTTAAATAGTGTTCATTTACTTGTAATTTAGCTTTGATTGGCTTCACACTTTCCCCAATATATTTTTTCCTTATTTTCTCCTGTTGGGCAAGAAAGTCTTGCATCGGACCATCGGTGGGAGATGAGCTTTCCTGATTCCAATCATTTGACTGGTTTCTATCATGGGTTTCTAATTCCATTCGAATTCCAAACTTCTCCGTTCCATTTTTAGCATCGATCACTTGGAACAGTTCACAGGAATCTTGATTCTCCTGCCCATTATTATCTTCAAAGCAAAAGGGAAATGAAAATGATAACAAGGTTAGAGAAAAAGATCAAAGAGTAGAAAGTCAAGTGAATTTCCTTCTGAATTTCTCCAAAATTCCTTTAGCTTGTATGTTTGCATGCCTACAGTGGTGTGATATAGACAGGATGATTTTTATATTCATGAGCTTTGAAAATATCTAGAAAACATCTCTTTCTTTACAATTATCTATGGTGTATATATATGCAAATCTCACTCAGTTTTGAGTTAAGGAATAGAATGGAATAACAAGAGTTGGAGGGGACCTTGGAGGTCTTCCAGTCCAACCCCCTGCTTAGGCAGGAAACCCTACACCACTTCAGATAAATGGTTACCAACATAAAAACTTCCTGTGTTGGAGCATTCACATCTTCTGGAGGCAGGTTGTTCCACTGATTAATTGTTCTAACTGTCAGGAAATTTCTCCTTAGTTCTAAGTTGCTTCTCTCCTTGATTACTTTCCACCCATTGCTTCTTGTCCTACCCTCAGGTGCTTTGGAGAATAGCCTGTGTTCTTTATGGCAGCGCCTGAGATATTGGAACACTGCTATCATGTCACCCCCAGACCTTATTTTCATTAAACTAGATATACCCAGTTCTTGCAACCGTTCCAGTCCCCTAATCATCTTTGTTGCTTTTCTCTGCAATTTTTAAAGTCTCAACATCTTTTTTACATCGTGGCGACCAAAACTGGATACAATATTCCACGTGTGGCCATAAGATACACTTAGATTTAGAGAAGGAAAACAAGAAAAAATATAGTTTTTGGCCTCGGTGCGTTCCGTTTTTGCCTTCCCCCTTGCTGGGGAAGGCAAGAACAGGACACACAGAGGGTTTGGGTGGACAAAAACAGGCCCACATTCGCTCCATAAGACACACAGACATTTCCACCCACATTTTTTTGGGGGGGGGGAGTGTATCTCATAGTCTGAAAAATACGGTAAGTCCCTGTGGGGTGGGGTAATAGGTAGGGCAAACATTGCAGTGGTTTTGCTGTCATTCGTAAGCCGTGGTGCTGGAACACTCATAATTTCGGGACTGGATCTCAAGTACTTGGGGGAGGGCTGGTTGTAACTTGGAATGGTCACTTAGTGAACTGCCATACCCTAGGATGCTCTGAGTGACATTGTATGAAGCCTTTGTTCTTGAATTGGATTGGGAGAATGGTCTTCCATGGGCTGAGTGTGAAAGTTCTATTCTCACACAATTTTGGAGGTTTCAGAGGACAAATGACAACAACACTCCTCTCACATGACATCCAGAGGACACATAAAAGCACACCTCATTCTTTTCAGCCTCCACAGATAAGTTCAAATAGAAATGGAAAAATACAGATCAGAAATGGCACAGAAAGCATCTAAGCAAAGAGACATTGACTCTTTCCTTCCTTGGAGCACAAGAAGATCCTTTCCTTCTCCCTCCCAGGAGACAATATCTGATTAGTGGTTTTTTAATAAAAAAACTAACTATCATCTGTCTTCTTGAACTCTCTGATTGGGGACTAGAGAACTCTTACCCAGAGAGGCCACGTTCCTATGGTTTTCAAGCATGACTTCCGAATGCAGCGCTTTCTGGTCAGGATCCAGCTGAGACCATTCCTCCTCAGAGAAAGACACAGCCACCTCCTCGAAGGACACAAGACTCTCCTGAACACAGAAAAAACAGAGCAGAACAGGAGGATTCACAAGATCTGTTCATCATCATCAATGATTTAGACAAGGAGGTTGAAGGGAAACTCATCAAATTTGCAGACAAGACCAAATTGACAGGAATAGCAACACTCCACAAGATAAGCTCCAGATATAGAAGGATCGACAGATTAGGGTTAGGGTTGAAATCAACTCTGAGAAATGTAAGGTTCTACATTTAGGAAAGAAAAACCAAATGCACTGGCATAGAATGGGTGATACCTGGCTCAACAGTAGTAAGGGCAACATGGATCTTGGAGTCCTATTGGACACCCACTTAAACATGAGTCAGCAGTATGCTACAGTTGCCGAAAAAACAGAATCATAGGCTGCATTAAAAGGGATAGAATCAAGATGACATGAAGTGCTAGTACCACTTTATAATGTCTTTGGAAGACCACACTTGGAATATTGCATCCAGGTTTGGTTGACAGATATAAAAAAGATATTGAGACTCTAGAAAGAATGCAGAGAAGAGCAACAAAAATTATTAGTGGACTGGAGACTAAAACATATAAAGAACGGTTGCTGGAATTGGGTAAGTCTGGTTTGATGAAAAGAAAAAGAAGGACTAGGGGGTGACATGATAGCAGTGTTCCAAGAAGAAATAGATAGAAACTATTCAAGGAGAGAACCAACCTACAAGCAAAGAGGAATTTCCTGACAATGTGAACAATTAATCAGTGGAATGACTTGTCTCTAGAAATTGTGGGTGCTCCAACACTGGATGTTTTAAGAAGAAATTGGACAGCCAATCATCTGAAATGTTATAGGGCTTCCTGTCTAAGCAGGGGGTTGGACTAGAAGACCTCCAAGATTCCTATCAACTCTGTTATTCTGTTCCATTGTTTTCAAAGCAAAGATAAGTTAAATGGCTGCGCGTCACACAAGTCCTAATATTAGGTGAGAAAATTGGTAAATCGAAAATTGCTTTCACTGAAGAAATATTTGGGGAAGTTTTATCAAGCTCATTGATTCTCTAGAACTTTCAGTGTGTTTCACTAAAGTAATCCCACTTCTGGATCAACTGATCTATCGCTCTGTCTATCATTGATTGATCTAGTAGTCTGAGCCATTGGCTGAAAGGAAGAAAACGAAGAGAAAATTACAGGTTATAAATGAGGCTTTATAAAAATGGTAATGTGGCAATGTGAGTATTTAATTATCTTTCATTAGCCTTGCACAATTCAGAATCAAAGAATTATCCCAAAAACAGGGTCTGTAGCAGTTACTGTCACTGTGATACATTTACTTTTGAAGGACTTTTTAAAAATTGCTTCTTGCCAACTCAAAGCTGGAGAAGTACCTAGCAGAACAAGATAACAAGAGGAATATGCTGGCTGACAGGAACTTGAAAATGCTATTCTGCTCTCCTTGTTGTGGAAGAAGAGAAAAATAACCCAGGCCAAAAAAGTGTGGGGGGAAAATAGAAGGAGGGAGCCCTCTGCACACCCACTTCACTTCCTGAAGGGAGAATAGAAAGCTAATATCTTTTCCCTTTCTTACTTGATTTGGAGGTTCAACCGCTGTTTGATCTCTGTCATAAAAACCAGAAAGCTTCATTCTTTGTTTCTCTGTAAGGAATAAATAATTTCAAAATCCATAATTAACAAAACAGGAGGAGGTATTCTATAGAAGAGAAGAAAGAGCCAAATTAAGACAGATGGGAAATTGGAGGATCTTCCATTACCTCCTGAGGTGTCCCGACTTGGATCTTCCCACGGGCTCCTCCTGAAAAATAGCTCCTGAGGGGGATTTGATGGGTTCTTCTTTTCCTCAGGATCTCTGATCTCCACAGTGCAGCACTTCCAATAGGAGGAAGGAAAAAAGAAGCAGAATGTACCTCACATGACACAAAGTGGATTCTTATATTTGGAACACAACCTCAAAGCCCTTGAGGCTGAGTGAGAAAACAAGGGAACAACGTCATACAAGAAGTGGTGAATTGCCACATGTGATGAATGCCAGAGAAGTTTGGGAAGGAGGGTGAAGTATTCAAACAGATTCTCTATTCCCTTCTGAGCTCCCTAAAGTCTCTCACCTGCAACTGGACCTGCTCCTTCTGCTCCTCCGCCTGGATCAGGAGGAAGCCTTCCGCCAGGGCCACCGCCTGGGAGCTGGTCTCTGCTCCACACTCCCGCACCCAGCCCTCCATCTCTGGGGGCAGAAGGAACAGGAGCTGCTCCAGAACCACCAGGTCCAGCATCTGGGCTTTGGTGTTCTTCTCTGGTCTCAGCCATCGCCTGCAAAAGCCATGGAGTCGGCTGCAAAGTCCTCGGGGACCCTCAGCCTCCTGGTATTGGATGGAGGTCCAGGGCTGAACTTGTGAAGGGAGGATGGTTTCCTCCTCTAGGATCTTCTGCCTGGTTCTTGTCCAGAGCTTCTCCCCCTTCCCAGGCTGAGCAGCTAAAGAGTCTTTTCTGGCTCCCTCCTTTCCAAAAGGTTGTGTCTCCATCCTTTCTCTGTCCTGCAGAGCAACTGCAAATGGCTCCAAGGACTCTGGTGGGTCTCCAGATGCCTTTTCCTTCACGGGTCCATTTTCTGGTGCTGCAGGACTGATCCCTGCAAGGGATTCCGCTCTTTTTCTTCTTCCCCCAAGAGGAAAGTTTGCCTTGCAAAGACCACAAATGGCTTCCAGTTTCTGTATCTGAGATGGGAAGAAAAAGAAACGCCAAGAATTAGAAAGTGGAATTCAGCCACTGAACGACCTTCCTCCAACCTGCTCGGACCCCCAAGCGGCTCATCCCAGCCAAGGCCCAGGGCCCCTTCCAGGGCCGGGAAGGAGGCAGCTGGAGAGGCCGCCCCCCTTCTCTCCCCCTCCGGAGACAGGATGGGACCCGGTGCAAATCCTGCCTCCTCCTCGCCCGGCCTCTCTCCTCTCCTGCTGGGCCTCCCCTCCCCCCGCTCGGCTCTTCCCCGGAGCCCCGCCGCCTTCCCACTTCCCCCTGCAGGGAGAGGGCGGCTGGGGAGCATGGGACTCGGGAAAAGCCCCACCCCCTCACCCGGGGCACGTCTGGATGTCCCCCCCGCCAGACTCTCCCGCAGCTTCTCCGCCTCCTATGGAGCACTAAGGGTTAAGGAGAACGAGTGCTGTGTCCTAGAGAGGCAAGGCTCCAGTGGGCCAATGGGGAAACACCTGGAGTTCCCTTCTCTTGGCGGAGAGCGCCACCTGGTGAATTTGGCGTGAAGTGCCAGGATGGCAGAAAGGGCGGGAAAGAGGAGAGCGTCTGAGGGGAAGGGAGAAGGCGGGGATGATGGGCTTGGGAGTAGGAGGAAAGGCTGCTCTCAATGGCTCCCTGTCAGACAGAGGCCTCGGCGTCTCTAGAGGCGGTTCTTTCTCCATCTTCCTCTTCTTTCCTGTCCAGGAACCGTCTGTGGAGATGGAGAAAAACCTCTCCGGAGGATTCGAACTCGCCTCCCTGAAGGCTCCGTGGAGATCGGAGACCTCAAAAGGGGCCAAATCCTGTCAGGAACGGGCGGGCTATCAGAAGACGAGGACCGGGCGGCTCTCTGGGGGACCCCGCGGATTCCGGCCTGAAGGGGAGGAAGGTGGGAGACGGGTAGGGAGGCCTCCATGAGGGAAAATGGTTGGAAAGAGACCGAGGAGGAAGGAGGGAGAGAAAAAAGCTCCGCAATGGAGGAAAAGCTGGAAATCTCTGGAGAGGCCAGAAATTTTACCTCATAATGAGGCTCCTTCATTGGGAAGCAAAGGGGGGGAAATGGCGTCTCCTCTCTTTTTCCCCTCCCCTCCCTCATCAGGGGTCTTGGGGCCACCGCAGGAAGACTCGGCCGGTGTGTGATGGGAGGAATTGTCCCAAAGACGGGGAAGAGTTGGGCTCCTGTGGGCAATGCCTCCCCTTGCAAGGCCGCCTGGGAGAACCTGGAGGAGGCTCAACCCCAAAGGTCCCAATGGCAGAAGAACAATCTGGAACCTCCTGAGGTAAATCTCCCACAGGCCACAGAAGAAAAAGGCGGGAAAAGGGGGGAACGCCCCCTTTCCACCCAGAGCAGCCAATCGGAGCAGGAGCCCCAGGCTCTCAAGGACAACGGGGAGTTTGGCACCATCGTCCCCTTTCCTCCTCCAGCTTTTGGACTGGAGAGCTTCATATCTATAAGTTTATTGCTCAGGGGAACTGAACCAGCAATTTGTAGACAACCAATTTCCCAGGAGCAACTAAGAGCCAGAAGTCAAAGCCTTTTTTTTCTCTTTTTTCCCTTCTACCTCAGACTTTCTTTTTCCCTCCCTTTCTCCTTCCCCTAATTTCAGTTTTTCTTCATATTTTATATATTAAACAAATAAAAAATATTAAAATAAAATATAAAAAACAAAATAAAACTATAAAGTAAAATGAGATAAAATACGAAGCAAACAAATAAGAAACAGACCTAATAAAGGAGGAGGTAGTGTTGTATTTTATATAAAAGAAATAACCGAACCACTCTAGAAATGCAACAGAAGAAAGACGAAAACCTTCCATGCATTTGGGTTGATATAAAAAGGGAAAAAGAAGGATGGAGTCATGGGAGTATATTAGAAGCTACCCAACCCAATGTTAAACGGTCACTAAATGAACTGTTATAAGTCAAGGACTAATGTGCTTTAACTGATAGAAAAAGGGCTAGATAACTCCTATAATCAGGTTGTTTGATGATGATTTTATGCCGTCAAGTTGGTGTCAATGCTTAACCACCCCATGGATAGACTTTCTCTGGGGAGACCCCTTCACATCCCCCTCCTCCAGGTCCTCTGGACAGTATCCCCCCCGCCGCACTGCAACTGAGCCCCTCCCCCACTATGCTGGTCCCCCTTTTCCATTCTTCCCTTCCATCTTTCCTCCATTTCATTTCATTTATTGGATTTATATACCGCCCTACTCCCGAACGACTCAGGGCGGTGAACAGCCACAGAATAAAACACATAAATACAAAATTTAAAAACAGAATAAAACCGAATTAAACAATTTGGCCGAGACAAATTTAAAACACCCAATAATTTTAAAAACAAATTAAAATTTACATTTTAAAGGGGAAAGATTTAGGCCAGGCAGGCTTGATAGAATAAAAAAGTCTTGAGAGCACGACGGAAGGTGCGCAGATCCAGGATCCTCCGTATCTCCAGTGGGAGCTCATTCCAGATAGTAGGTGCCCCCACAGAGAAGGCTCTCCTCCTGGGGGCTGCCAGTCAACATTGTTTGGCCGACGGCACCTGGAGGAGCCCCTCTCTATGAGAGCGTACCAGCCGGTGGGAGGCTCTTGGTGGTAGCAGGCGGTCCCATAAATAACCAGGTCCTAAGCCATGGAGCGCTCTAAAGGTGATAACCAAAGCCTTGAAGCGCACCCGGAAGATCACCGGGAGCCAGTGCAGCTCATGCAGAAGAGGTGTTACATGGGAACGCCACGTCACTCCCATAACCATCCGCGCAGCTGCACTCTGCGCCAGTTGGAGCCTCCAAGCGCTCCTCAAGGGGAGCCCCATGTAGAGAGCATTGTAATAGTCCAGGCGGGAGGTGATGAGGGCATGAGTGACTGTGCGTAAGGAATCCCGATCTAGAAACGGACGCAACTGGCGAATCAGGCGGACCTGATGAAAAATCCTCCCGGTCATGGCCGTCAAATGCTCTTCTAAAGACAGCCGTGAATCCAGGAGGATGCCCAAGTTGCGAGCCCTCTCCATGGGGGCCAATGATTCGCCCCAATAGTCAGCGATGGCACCAGCTGACTATATCAGGACATCGGAAACCACAGCCACTCGGTCTTGGATGGGTTGAGCCTGAGCCTGTTTCTTCCCATCCAGATCCACACGGCCTCCAGGCACCGGGACATCACTTCAAGGGCATCATTGGGGTGGTCCGACGTGGTCCATCAGAGCCTCTTCCAGAGAGCAGGGAGGGTCTCCCCACAAAGGGTCCCAAGGGGGAGAATGTGCATCCTTTGAGTAACATTTCTCCAACCCTCCATCAGTTTGTTTCCTGGGCTCTCCAGGGTCTCCTCAGGAGTCAGGAAGGGCCCCTTCAGCCACTTCTGGTGGGGCAGAGGAACAAGGGGCTGCTCCTCAGCCATGGGGCAGAGGAGGAGAGTCCCTGAGCTGCCCTGATGAAGAATTGTGGCTTGTTGCCTGCTGGATCCTGGCCAGTTCCTCTGTTCCGCTTCAGAGGAGCCCAACGCTTCAGGCTGGGGAAGCGAAGCCCAAACGCCTCTGCAGCTGTTGGGGGCTGGAGAAAGAAACTCTGTGTGTGTGTGTGTGTGTGTGTGTCAGAGAGAACTCGGAGAAGAGCACAATATTTGGGGTGTTGAAAGCATGAAAGGGGCCCAGAGGTTCTGCCTGGGTCAGGTGAGGGATGGAGGCCCCACAGAGGCTGCCTGGATCTGACTTTGTGTGAGTGGTTGTGTCAGATACACAACTCTGGGGCAGATTCGGACTCTGCCGCCTCCTTCAGCTGCTGGGGGGGACCTGGCTCTGGGCTGCTGAGGCTGGTGCTGGGCCGGGGGGAGTTTGACCCCTCCAGCCCTCCATCCCTGGAAAGGACCCAGGCCACCTCTGGACCCACAAAGCTCTTTAAACAGAATCTGGAATTCAGGATCTGTCTAAGATGCTTTTGCGTAACTCAGCAGAACTGGAATCTCCCAAAGACTAGAAAAAATGTTATCTATGGATGTAGTGAACGAAGAGTAGAAGAAACAGAAGGTCTCCTTTTGGGATAGTTTGGGGGGAGGAGATTTCCAGACTGTGATGGTTAAAAGGCTGTAATCCTATAGTGGAGGATATAGGATCACCGAAGTCACCAGGATTTCTATTAAAACTCCAGGTTGTTCTATAAATTATAAATTCATTGTTTGGTTTGATATACTGTCCATCCTTCCTAAATAATCTTGAAACCTTTTACAAGGAGGAAAATCCGCTCAGATCTTCTTACACATATCCGTGGATATGGATTTTCTTCTTTTGGGAAAATATTTCCTCCAACTCCCCTTCAGAAGAACAGAGCTAATCTCAGAGGTTGATTCTTAGGACTTGGGAGTCCCAGGACTGATTCCTCTCCCGGTAAAATCCGTTTTATCTCACACTGCAAAACGTTGAGTTCCCTGGGAAAGAACAAACGGCAGGAATGATGGAGCCGCTTCGTCCAGACGTTCTGAGCAAGAGAGATGCGTGTTTCAAGGAAGGGAAATGCCATTTTCTCTTGTAAAGCCAAGAGATCCGTGCGGAAATTCCCCCGTGAAGGGGGCTGGGGAGAGCATTCCGGCTGGATTAGGAGGGATCCCTGCAGATCCTCTCTGCCTCTTCCGGCATGGACTGTCAGTTGAGAGTTTCCCTGGCTTCCCTTCGGATTGGGGTGAGTGTGTGACCCCCAAGTCCTGGCTGAGTGGGGGGGGGGTATGGATGTTACTTTCCTTCCAGCCCTCCCCCCCTAATTCCTGTCCATTTAGATCCAAAGTTCCCTGCAGAGAGTTAATGGGATTGCTGGACCAGAGGAGCTTCTGCCTGCCTTTTTCCACCCGGGGAGGATGGAGGAGGTCCCTCCCCTCCCCCTTTCTTCCCTCCCCCTTTCTTCCCTCCCCCCTCCAGACCCCCCCCCTCAGTAAGTCTGCCTTCCTCTCTAGGGCTGACAGAGTTTATTTATTTATTTATTTATTTATTTATAATTAGACTTCTATACCGCCCTTCTCCCGAAGGACTCAGGGCGGTGTACTGCCATATTAAAACGCATAAATTTACAAGATACCTGGAGAGGGGCATCTACGACTGGCAGGAGATCTATTACTTCGACAGCGACTGTGGGGAGTTCGTAGCCGTCACTCCGTTGGGGCAGCCCTATATGGACAAGTGGAACAGAGACAAGCAGCGCCTGCAGTACAAGAAGGCCGAAGTGGATGGCTTCTGCCGGTACAACTACCGCTTGTTGAACTACGAGGCAGCCAAGGCAGAGGAGCACCTGATTGGCCGGAGAGGTGAGTCCTAAAGGGGGAGTCTTCCCTGGGAGGGGGAGGCCAGGATCCCCCTTTCATTTCACTCATTAGGATCCTCCCGGATGAAGGTTTTACGCATTTATTCTACCCTCTCAGATTTACAAAATCTTCTTCCCTGTTGCGTGTTTCCGAGGATCTAGCCCAATAACTCCAACACAGGATAAGTTTAATTCAAAAGGCATTTATTTACATCTTACTTATCTCTTACAGGAGAGCATCTGGAATGAAGCTGGACTCCTGGACAATACCTTATATACCTGGGAGGCGGAGTCAAGGTGAGGAGGGGTCAAGGGAAGAGCTAGGTGGGATGGCCAGTGTTAACCCTTGCCCTGCCATGGGTGCACAGTGTTAGGCATTTGCATGTAACATTCCCAGGGTCCAAACTCTCCTCCTGTCTGGAATCTGGGATCCCTTTGATCCACCCCCCCCCCCCCGAAAATGTTTCTTCCATAAGAGGAAAACCTCCAGATCCTAAGAGAGAAAAGCCACTTGGAGCATTTGCTCCTTCTGGAAATTATTAAATATTTTAGGGGAACCAACAGAGATTTTGTCCTCTGTAGATTCAGTCTGGAGGCAGAATTAACTTTCACTCTGAAATTCTTCCCTGCCAACGTGGGAAGATTTTAACCTGCCACATAAGATGCATTTGGAAATGTTTTTACTACCAAAATGGTTATTTTCTTGGAGATAATAATGTCCAGCTATTTAATTTGTTTCTGGACTACGTTTAAAGTGTATTTTTTCCTACAACCAACACAACTTTCTTGTCATCTGGCATAATACCTGAAACAATTCTCATTCCAATAATATTTAATATAGAAATTTCACCACTTTGATTAATTTATCTAGTGATTTTTCATAACCTCCGAAAGTGCCCCAAGTGCCAATTGTGTTAGCGTTGTGAGTGTGTCTCTTCTTTTTTGTGGGTCTCTCAGGGCCTCCCTCCCTCCTCCCTCCTTTTGGGGGTCTCTGGGGGGATTTTCCTTTCAGGGAAAGGAGCTTCATCAGCTGCCCAAACACCCCAAAGCCCATTCTCCCCTCCTCTTTTCCTCCCTCCCCTCCTTCCTTTCTCCCTACCTGGTTCAGGGACAGGACCAAAATCTCTGGATGGTTTGTTGCTTTAGCTACTCACAAGCTTTATCCACATAAATAAAGGACCCGGATTGTGGGGGCAATAAGCTGACTTTGTATAAAAAAGAACACCGCTTAAGGGGGGCCAAAAGCCCTACTAAGCAGGTATATACAAAAGTATGAAGGCTATTGCTTAATGCATTGTAAGCCGCCCGGAGTCTCCGGAGAAGGGCGGCATATAAATCAAACCAATAAATAAATAAATTAATAATAAATAAATACAATGCATTTTTATTATAAATCCAAAGCGGTGATCCTGAATTTCATTGTGATTCATATAATTTCTTCTTCATCAAAAGTATTATTTTTACTTCCATGAAAATAATTCAGACAAGAGGCCAATAATTCTCCAGGGGTTATTATTAAATTTTTATTATTAAATTCTGTGTATTTAAAGCCAATTGTTGGTCAGGCTCCAGTTTAGGAGATGTGAAATCACAGGATGTTTCTTGAGTCTCTTTGGGGGAATTTTCTCTGTTTTTCTTTGACTTCTGAGCTGACTTTTCTCTCCGGAGAGATCCGGGCGTCTCCTTCCCCCGAGAGGCCAAAGCTTTTCTCTGGACACCAAGAGAGGCTCTCAACCTTTCCTCAACTATCCCCAAAATTATATATATGTATATAAAGAAGTTAATGAATCCTGCTGAATCAGTCTGCCTGTGGGTGCTTTCTGGATTTGATTTTTACAAGAAACTCTGATTGATATCTGTCTCCTATTTTACTACATTAGGCATCAAGCTTGATATCAAAAAGAAATCTTGAATGACATGATGCGGGGCAGATAAAATGTACTTTCTACTCCTGCTGTTTTAAATCAAGAGGTCTCTATTTGTCTATTAAATTGAATTCATGGATGGGCAGAGGGAGAAAGTTGTGTCCCTTGGTACGTATTTAAAAGGAAAAAAAAATCTTTTTCTGATCCAGTTAAGATCTCCAGCAACTCCCATCTGGCCAATTGGAACCCCAAATCTCCACACTGCAGTCTTGTAAAAAATGAGGTTTGGGATGGGCTATCAAAATAAACATGGAAAAATACCAAATTGCAGCTTTTGAATTTCCACTGCTTTAGAATCTGATTCTTCCATTTTCTTGCTAAAAGTCTTTTTCTCATCCAAAATTTGCACTTCTTGTTTAAAAAAAAGAGAGGCTATTTTCAGTTTGTAAAGCCTCTGCCTTCTTTTAGCAATTCCACAAAGGCCTTTAATGTCCCAAGATGAAAATGGGATTTTCCTGAGAAAAGAAAACAACTCACACCTGAAATGTTGCTAATTGTCTGCGTGGAAACCTGACCAGATCCCAGGTTGGAATTACAAATAACCATTTAAAAATTGGTTGTTCTTAAGCATTATAGAATTTACTGTTTATAAGAAAATCTTATTTATTATTTATATTTCATATAATTTACTGTTAATAAGAAAACAGGGGAAAAAAGGTTAGCAAAGGACTCGAGACTTGGAATGGATCTATTGTCAACTCTGTTGGGGGGGGCTCATCCAGACCCCTCCTCCTTAAATCCATCCAAGAGTTTAGAGAGATTACAGATTAACAGAGTTGGAAGGGACCTTATAGGTCATCTAGTCCAACCCCCTGCCCAAGCAGGAGACCCTACGCCATTTCTGACAAATGGCAGTCCAATCTCTTCTTGAAAGCCTCCAGGGATGAAGCTCCCACAACTTCTTGTGCCAATTGGAGCATTTGCTGAAGGAGATCAAGAGGGATCCTCTCCAAGGTTCTGTTGTGATCCTGGGATCTGCCTGATCTCCTCAGCCTCCAACTGCCCCCACCTTCCCTTTCCCCAAGATCCCCTCTGGATCCCTTCCACTCTCCCTGCCAGCCCCATCTGAGACAGAAGCTGCCATCAGGGAGTTGGAAGGACCCCTCCTCACCTCCTCCCCCCCCCAGAGTGGCTGGTTCCTGTGGCTGGGAAGGAGGCCGGCTGGCTGCAGGCAGAGCCTGGTCTGGGGATTCAGAGGAGACCCTCTGAATCCCCCCAAAGCCCCCCTCAAGGGAGGACCCACAAGAGAAATTGTGAGATATCCTGAAACCTCGTGAACTTCCTGCTCCAAAAGGGGGATTCAGGTCTGTCGTCTTCAATTGGGGGAAGAAGCTCTTCCCTCAGGAAAATCTGGCAGTTGTGGGGAGCAAAGGGCTGCCCCCCATTGGGTTCCTTTGCCCTTTCCTTAAAAATGTCACTTTCTGTTGATGATGCCTAAAATTGGGGGATTTTCAGCCACATCACACTTTGCACTTTTCCCCCTGAAAACATCTGCTGATTTTTTTGTTTATTTCTGTATCTTGTGGCTCCTAAAGGGAGAAAAGGGAAAGTGGAAGGTTTCTCTCTCCAAATAAAACTTTTTGAAAAGTGATTGAAACACCAAAGAAAATTGGGACAAAGATCTTCTCTCCTCCTCTCCTCTCCTCTCCTCTCCTCTCCTCTCCTCTCCCTTCCCCTTTCCTTCCTTCCTTCCTTCCTTCCTTCCTTCCTTCCTTCCTTCCTTCCTTCCTTCCTTCCTTCCTTCCTTCCTTCCTTTCTTTTTCTTGGCAAGCTTGGTTGATCACCTTCAAGGCTGCACAGACGCATTTGGCTCAGTATCTCTCTGTCATGTTAAGTCCGGACACAAAAAGAGAGGCAGGACGATCATAGTGAAGTAAAACAACCGTTTATTGCAGGCAACAGAGAACAACAATAAAATAACTATGAACTGAGGACTGCCCAAGGCTGCAGCTCCTTTTACCTGGAGCTGTCCAGCCTGTCAGCCAATGATGTTTTTTCATTTTCCCACTGGGGAAAATGAACCAATGAGTGAAGGCTGATGCAAGACTCACTCCTACTTGCATATTCAACATGTCACCAGGGCTGGAGATCTCCTCCGTATGCTGATGTTATAAGTTTACATTTCCACCTCTGGGGACCCAGGAGATGCTGAGGCTGCCCCCTCGAGGGCCCTGGAGGCTGTGGGGGGAGGGGCTGAATGGGGGATTAGATGCTTCGGCTGAACCCTGGCCAGACCAAGGGGCTCTGGGTGCCCGGAGCCCCAAGATGGGGGACTTTAACCAACTTCATTCTGGATGGAGTTGCATTGTGGCTTCATGGTGAAGGTTGTTGAGAGTGTGGTCGCGCGACAGTTCCCACAATTCCTGGAGGAAACATCTTATCTAGATCCGTTCCAGTCGGGTTTCAGGTCTGGGCACAGCACGGAAACGGCATTGGTCGCGTTGGTTGATGATCTCTGGAGGGCTCGGGACAGGGGTTGCTCCTCTGTTCTGGTCCTGTTAAATCTCTCAGCGGCTTTTGATACCATCGACAATGGTATCATGCTGCACCGGCTGGAAGAGTTGGGGGTGGGAGGCACCGTGTTGCGGTGGTTCTCCTCCTTTCTCTCCGACCGGTTGCAGTTTGTGTTGGCAGGGGGGCAGAGGTTGACCTCGAGGCCTCTCATCTGTGGAGTGCCACAGGGATCGGTCCTCTCGCCCCTTCTGTTCAACATTTATGTAAAACCGCTGGGCGAGATCGTCCGTGGCTTCGGGGTGAGATACCACCAGTACGCTGATGACACCCAGCTGTACATCTCCATCCCAGGCCACCCCAATGATGCCCTTGAAGTGATGTCCCAGTGCCTGGAGGCTGTGCGGATCTGGATGGGGAGGAACAGGCTCAAGCTCAACCCCTCCAAGACTGAGTGGCTGTGGCTCCCGGCATCCCGATATAGTCAGTTGACTCCATCACTGACTATTGGGGGCGAGTCTTTGGCCCCCACAGAGAGGGTTCGCAATCTGGGAGTCCTCCTGGATAGGCAGCTGTCCTTGGAGGAACATCTGACAGCTGTAACCAGGGGGATCTTTTGTCAGGTTCGCCTGATTCGCCAGTTGCGGCCCTTTCTTGATCGGGATTCCCTGTGCACAGTCACTCATGCCCTCGTCACCTCTCGCCTTGACTACTGCAACGCTCTCTACATGGGGCTCCCCTTGAAGAGCACCCGGAGGCTCCAACTGGTCCAGAATGCAGCAGCGCGGGTAGTGATGGGAGCAGCATGGCGCTCCCATGTAACACCGCTCCTGCGCGAGCTGCACTGGCTCCCAGTGGTCTTCCGGGTGCGCTTCAAGGTGCTGGTTATCACCTTTAAAGCGCTCCATGGCATCGGGCCTAGCTATCTTCAAGACTGCCTGCTGCTACCGACGACCTCCCATCGTCCCGTGCGCTCCCACAGAGAGGGCCTCCTCAGGGTGCCATCAGCCAATCAATGCAGGCTGGTGACCCCCAGGGGGAGGGCCTTCTCTGTGGGGGCACCTACCCTCTGGAATCAGTTGCCCCCAGAGATAAGGAGAATACAAGACCTTAGTGCCTTCCGCCGTGCCCTTAAAACCCACTTTTTCCAGCAAGCAGGGCTGGCTTAAGAAGAAATTTTAAATGTTTTAATTGGTTTGTATTTTTAATTTTGGGCCAAATTTATATATATTTTAATTGTTTTTAATATTTGTATTTCATGTTTTTTAATTCTGGCTGTACACCGCCCTGAGTCCTCAGGGAGAAGGGCGGTATATAAATTTAAAATAAAATAAAAAAATAAAAAATTGTCCCAGAGACCCAGTTCGCAATTCTGGATATTCTCCTGGACTCCTGAAGAGCAGGTGGCAATCACAGCTAGGAGAGTGTTTGTAAGACTGGGTTACCTCTGCCACTTTGGCAAATAAATTTAATAAATAACTAAATTTACTAAACAAACAATGTTGTGGTATTGCACCTACTTAAAAGCGTAGTTTAATTTTCAACAACATCCCAAGAATCATCTGACTCGTGCTGTGTCTGTCCTTCCCATCTTCTGCATTATTTCTTTCCATGTCCACCACATCTGGCAGAAAGTTCCTTCCACCTCTGGGCATTTCCTGCATTTATCCCTGTTGGACTTACCTATTTGGGGAATTCTTTTTTAAAGACTGCAACTGATCCCAATCAGGAATGATTTAACTTTTTTCCCTCTTTCAGGATCCCTGTTAATTTCTTGCTGCAATTTACTTTGGAAGATGACTCAAAACACGTATTTTTTTCAGGAGTAAAAAGGGATCTTGGCCTGAACTAACCAACTTGGTCTTCTGTTCTGGGCCCTGTTGTGTCTCTCATGTGGCTCCTTCTCCTCCTTCCCTCCAGCCAAGCCCACCGTCTCCATCTCCCCCACCAAGATGGAGCTCTCTTCCCCCAACACCATCCTCCTCTGCTCCGTGATGGGCTTTTACCCCGTGGAGATCGAGGTCCAGTGGCTGAAGAACAGGTGGCCGGAGAAGGACGGCGTGGCCTTTGGGGAGGAGCTCCAGAATGGAGACTGGACCTACCAGCTCCAGGTGATGCTGAAGACCCAGTCCAGGGGGGGACCTCTACACTTGCAAGGTGGAGCACGCCAGCCTGGAGGCTCCCATCACTGTCCAGTGGGGTAAGCCCCTCCCCTCCAACCCCTCCTGCTCTGGGGACCCCATCCTGCCCTGAGAAGGGGGAGAGCCCCACCCCATGGGGAGAGCTGGAATGGACCCTCCTGGGGGAAGGTGGGCCTGATCCTCCTGCTCAGGTGAGGCTCCTTCTCCAGAGCCCCGTTCCTCCAGCTCTGCCAGGAGCAAACTCTGGACGGGGATCATGGGGGCCGTGATAGGAGTGGCCTTCCTGGCTGTGGGGATCTTCTACCTGAAGAGCAAGAAAGGTGAGTCTGGGGGGTTGGAGGAGAGGTTGTGAGGGGACCATCTGGGGGAGGCCTCTCATCAAGCTTAGCAGGTGGCCAAGAGGGACTCCTTG
The DNA here is from genome assembly GCF_029215685.1 of Pituophis catenifer annectens. Taxonomy (NCBI): domain Eukaryota; kingdom Metazoa; phylum Chordata; class Lepidosauria; order Squamata; family Colubridae; genus Pituophis; species Pituophis catenifer. The sequence continues at coordinate 4,974,498 of NW_027256882.1, forward strand.
AGGAATATTTTTGGCAACTTCTCTTATTTGAGGGGCTATAAGTGAAGATCATGCAACCTATTATGGGCTATCGATGAGGAAGGGGCTTCCCTGAGTCCTCCAGCCCTTGAAGGTTTCTGATTGGGTCTTTTTCTCCTTCCAGCAACTCCCATCCAACCACCTGCAGGTGAGTTTCTCCTCTTCCTCCATCATCTCAGCACCTCCTACAAGTTATAGGTGGTTTTTTTAAAAAAAATTCCCTAATTGTTCCTCTTTTTAAAAAAAATACATGCCTGAACAATATCTCCTTGCTGTGGATACAGCAAAGTTTTGGATTTTGGATTTTCCTTACAGAGATCTGAAAAAGTATGGCAATGACAAACAAAAACACACACAAACACTAAAATCTCATCCAGAATGTTTCCATGTTGCCAAAGGGAAGGGAAGGAGGGGCCATTCCTTCTCATTCCTCCCTTGGGGAGGGAACACCCCAGGTTTAAATTCACCCACGCATTTTGTAAGCAACCCACCCATTCTGTTAGGCTCACTGTGGAGAGGGGTTCCCGAGGGTATCCAGGCATGGGGACAAATTCCACCCCTGTGGCTCTTTTAAAAGGGTGAGTCCCATGCTACTATGCACTGTGTTATTATAGGCCACTTCAGCAAATGGCAGGAGAGCTGCCCAGCTAAATTGCTGGTAATTAACATAGCATCTCAGGTATTGTTCTATCATTGCGTTAGCTCGTTCTATACCTCCATTCGAACTCGGATGGAAGGTGGAGCTAAGCCCTTGAGATGACCCTATCAACTTAATGAACTCCCTCCAAAACTTCGCCCTGAACTGCACCCCACCCTCCGGTCCGAGATGATCCTTCTTGGCACCCCATACAGACTCCTTTGGGTTCATCAGTTGGAACCTTGACAGGCTCTTCTTCCTGACCCCCCTTCTCCTTGTGAGAATTCACACAATTTCTGGCCAAGTGACCCCAGGCTGCCCCCTTTGCTGCCACCCCATTTTCTTTCTTCATATAAAGCATCTGCAGGGAGGGAGCAGGGGACGGGGCCCTCCCCTCTTGATTAACCCTCTAATTAAGACAATTAGGGAGAATTCCAGAATCCCCTGGAGATGAAATGGGGAGGAATCCCTGGTCCTTCCCAGCCTTTTCCTCCCTGAAATGGGCGGATTCTCCCTCTATCTCTGCCTATCAATCACCCCCCTGCAGTGTGGGCCTGCCTTGTGGGTGGGAGCTGAAAAGGAAGAAAAGTATGTTATTGACACTAAAAGATTCTCTTTATATTCTAATTTTCTTCCCATCTTTTTTCTACAGCACTCATGAATTAATCCTATCAGATGCAAAAGCTCTTTGTCTTGTTTGCAACCTGTGAAAAATGGAGGCTGAAGATGGCAGGTTGGGGGGAGGAGGAGAGTGGCAGCCTGCCCCCCCCCAACTTCCTTTCAGGGCCTCCCTTTCTTGGGAGAGAGGGGTGGAGACCGTCAAGACTGTCCCCAGGGATACTGGGCTGGGGTACTAGTCTCCTCATCTCTCCTGGCTTTGAACCCACAGCAGCTTCATCTACATTATTCTTCCTACGAATCACTTCCCTTCGCTTTGCTATAAAAGAATAAACTTCAGATGTAAGAAAACCCTGGAATCCTCCCTTCCTCTTCCTCCTCTTTCCTGCCCCCAGAAGAGGCTCCTCCCTCCGCTGGATCCACCATCCTGGCTACTTTGCATCCGAAGCCAGAATTGGTTCTGGAGGAGGGTGGGCAGATCCAGGGGGATGAAAGGGCAGGACCCCCCTTTCTGCTCAGAGGCTCCCTTGCTCTGCTTCCCCTCAAGCCCCCTTTTGAGGAGCAGAAGGCCAGCAGGCACGATCCTCCCTGAGCATTTGTGGGGAGCCATTGTGGGGGCACCTGAGACTCCCCCTACATTCACTCAGCCATTTCAACCGTTTCTCTTCTTCACAACTGGAGGGACCTAGCGTGAAATGAATGGCTAATTGGCACTTGGGAATGTTATTTATTTAAATTTATATGCCGCCCCGTTAATTGGAGAGAAAAGAACAAAGAGGAAGTTAAAAGACCAAAAAAGAAAATTTTCTATCTGGATTTAAAATTGAATTTGGAGATATTAGAAATAATACAAGAAAATGAAAACAGAGAAAGCATTTTTTAATAGTAAAAGGAAAAGAAATTGAAGAGACGAGAAAGTATTTTCTATGTGGATTTAAAAGTAATACTTTGTGTTAAATATATTCCCAAATATTTTACTTTGTTTGTAACCTGCATTTTTGAAACCTCCATCAGTTCTTCTTTTTGCTTTTTCAACATATTTTTAGTCATTACCTTCGTTTTATCTTTATTAATTTTCAAGCCGTCTACTTCCCCAAATTCTCCAATAGTTTCTATCAATTTATTTATTGTTATTAATGGTTCTTCAATAAAAACCAAATCATCTGCGAAGGCTTGAAGTTTGTATTCTTCTTTTTGAATTTTCATGCCTTTTATCTTTTTCTTCTCTAATGTGTCTATTTAGAACTTCTAAAGTCAATATAAACAACAATGGGGACAGTGGGCATCCTTGTCTAGTGCCTTTTTCTATTTCAATTGGGTCAGTCAGCTCTCCATTTATCATTACTTTTGCCGTCTGTTTAGAGTAAATAGCTTCAATGGCCTGTATAAATTTCCTACCAAAGCCCATCTTTTCTATTTAAAGTATCATAAATCGCCAATTTACATTATCAAAAGCTTTTTGCGCATCTAAAAATACCAAAGCCATTTGTTTTTCGGGGTGTGCTTCAAAGTACTCTAAAGTGTCCAAGATTATTCTTATATTATCTCTAATTTGTCTTTTTGAGAGGAATCCATTTTGATCCGAATGTATAAAGTTATTCAAATATCTCTTAAGTCTCTCCGCCAGTATTGTAGCAAAGATTTTATAATCCGAATTTAGCAAAGATATAGGCCTATAGTTTTTGATTTGTGGTGGGTCTGTATCTTCTTTGTGAATCAAAGTAATGTACACCTCAGTCCATGATTTAAGTATTTCCTTCTTTATCACTTCATTCATCACCTCCAATAATGGAATGGTCAAGGATTCTTGTAATGTCCTATAGTATTCGACTGGCAGACCATCTGGCCCAGGCGCCTTTCCATTCTTTTGTTTCTTAATTGCTTCTGTTAACTCCAGCATCGTTATATTTCTTTCCAGCATCTCCTCCATGTCTTTACAAATCCAAGGTAACTTTACTTCTTGCAAATACTTTAACATTTTCTCCTTCTCTATTGTCTCTCTTTTATAAAGTTGTCTATAAAACTCTTGTATTATCTTCCCCATCTCTTTATTTACAAATTTACTTTTCCCTTGTTCATCAACTAGATGTGTTATTTTTCTCGATTCTCTTTCCTTTTTCAATTTGTATGCTAGCCATCTGCCGGGTTTATTCGCATTTTCAAAGTAATTTTGTTTGGCACTTCTTATTTTTTGAGTTAATTCTTCCTTCTCCAGTAGGTCCATTTTATGCTTTATTATATCCATTTTAATTTTAATATTCTTCTTATGTGGATCTTTCTGGAGTTCCTTCTCAAGCCTCTTATGATCATCAGTCAATGTTTTTGAAATTAGCCTTTTTTTGCATTCGTTTTCCTTGTATAATCTATAATTAGTCCTCTAGCATATGCCTTCATTGTGTCCCAGTGGTTTTGTATTGATGTCTCGTCTTTCTTATTTGCTTTATCAATTGTATTCAATCTATATCTTTGAAGTTGCCATGTAAAAGTTAATCCTTCTGGGGTCAACCATCCTTAATTAATTTTCTTTTTGAATCAAAATTTTCGTCAGGAATTGATATTCTCTTCTCAACTCTCTAACTTTCCTTGGTATTTGTCTCAAAACCACTATTTCTTTTTCTTTATATTTCAAAATTTTTTCTCTTGCTGCCTGAAGAATTTGTGCTTTAATCGATTTTTTTGTAAATCTTATATGTACCTCTCTTGGCAATTTATTGTGTATTGCATATCTGGTATAAACTCGATAAATCTCGTCGACCCCCTCCATCATCTTCTCTTTAGTAACTTCTAAGGCTTCAGCCAGCAACCCAATCATCACATCTGCCAAGTTTTCTCCTTTCTCTTCTTGCACATTTTGAAATCTTAAATAAAATTATGCTTTGTCTATTTCCCATCCAATTAGTCCACTGGCTTCTAGTTCAACCTCTCCCAGTCTATTCTCAATTTCTTTCATTTTCTCTTCTTTTTGATCTTCCTTCTCTAATTTTGACAATCTCTCTTCATATTTCACCATTGTTTGCTGAATACTGCCCACTTTTTCATCTGTTTTGAGTAGCTGTTGTTCCATCCTTTGCACTTTTTTATCTGTTTTGGATAGTTGATTTTCCATCTTAGTTGTTGTTCCATTCTTTGTACTGCATTACTTGTACTTCGTACTGTTTGCAAAATTGTTTGTAATGGCAATTCTTTATCTTTATCTTTATCTTTGTCTTTTTCTTGTTGCAACATTGTCTGGATTGATCTTTGGCCACCAGATGGTGATGATGCGGGCGTAGTTGCAGCAGATCCCGCTGTCGCTACTTTTCTACTCATTTTGTAACACAATCAAATAGAGGAGCCAAAAACAAGAAAAATCCAAAAAGAAAAAGAGAGAGAGAAGGGTGAAAAAGTAAAAAAAAAAAAAAAGACATGGGAAATAAAAAGTAATCCAATCTGGTTCTTCAGGTTCTTCCACACCTGAACATTTAACACCAAGATGTAGTGCACTGAAAGAAAACAACTATAATAAGCTTAAACAACAGATAGGGCAAGATTTGGTGAAATGGGAAAACTTGCAATTATGTTTGATTGGTAGAATTTCAACTATTAAGATGAATATTCTGCCTAAAATTTTGTACTTATTTCAGACAATTCCAATTAAGTTGGGTAAGGAATTTTTTGCAGATTTAATTAAAATGATACTGAAATACATTTGGCAAGGAAAAAAAGCGAGAATAAGTTATTACAAGATGCTAAAACTAGGGGTGGTTTTGGTTTGCCTAATTTTGAATGGTATTATCAAGCTGCAAGTTTAATGTGGATTAAAGAATGGATAACTTTGAGAAACACCAGATTATTGAATTTGGTGGGAATGATCTGTTGATGGGATGGCATGCTTTCTTATGGTATAAAGGAATAAAAATACAAGGGTATTTTAGAAGACATCAGATACGTGAAGCTTTATGGTTGAATTGGGAGGTCAAATGACATTATTATTTGAAAACACCACTCTGGGTATCTACATCTGAAGCTTTTTCTTATCCAGTAATATTTAAAAAGGAACAAATTATTAGGTATAGTGAATTATTGGATGAAAAGGGTGAATTTAAATTAAAGCAGGAACTTGAAGATCAGGAATATAAAATGGATTGGTTTTCATACATCCAAATATTTTCTAGATATCGAGAAGATCTCAAGCAAGAAGGTTTTTATAATGTTTTGACTAACTTAGATAAGATTTTAATGGGTTCTGATGATCATATTAAAAAGGTGTATGGGTATTTGTTAGAATTAAAATTGGAAGAAGAACAAGTTAAAGAATCAATGATAGCATGAAGGAAAAATTTTGGTTATGGCATTGATTTAGAGAAATGGCAAAAATTGTGGTCACATAATTTTAAAATGACAATGTCTACAGCATATAAGGAGAATTTGTATAAGATGTTTTACAGGTGGCATCTACCCGTCGAGGATAGCCAGAATGTTCCAGAATAAATCGGAGAAGTGTTGGAAATGTCATCAGACTCCAGGATCCTATTACCATATGTGGTGGACATGTGGAGAAGCAAAGAGTTATTGGACTAAGATACACACATGGTTGGAAAAAATGACTAAGAGACATACGTATTGACTTTAAACCAGAGATATTTTTATTAGGGATCTTACCAGAAACATACAATAAAGAATTGCAATATTTAATTGTGAACCTTTTAACAGCGGCTAGAATTGTATTTGCTAAAAATTGGAAAGGAGAAAAGATATCTATTGATGAAGAAATTATTATGAAGATGATTGTGCTGAAATGAGTAAATTGACATTTGAAATAAGAGAGCAGGAAGATAAACAATATTATTTGAGATGGGATTTATTTTATCAAAGGATAACAAAAAATGGAGATAAATATGTAGATGTTGAAATAACTTAAGTGAAATATTTTGTATAAAGTAAACTTTGGATGCATAGTGATATGTTGAAGAGAGAAGGGGAGGAGGCACAAAAGGATGTTAACCAATCGATACACTGTCTGTACTTGTTGGGAAGGATGATGTTTTTATGTTTTATTTTTGTTTTAAAATAAAAAAAATATTTATTTATTTATTAGTTCGATTTATATGCCGCCCTTCTCCGGAGACTCAGGGCCGCTTACAATGCATTAAGCATATACTTTTGTATATACTGCTTAGTAGGGCTCTCGGCCCCCCCAAGCGGTGTTCTTTTTTTATATATACAAAATCAGCTTATTGCCCCCACAATCCGGGTCCTCAATTTACCTACCTCGGAAGGATGGAAGGCTGAGTCAACCTTGAGCCTGGTGAGATTTGAACTCGCAGTAATTGCAGGCAGCTGGCAGCTAAGTGCTACTTTAACAGCACTTTAGTCCGCTGCACCACCAAGGCTCCAAAAATTTTGATTTTTTCCAAATCCAAAAATGATTTGTTGGTGGAAAGAAAGCACTACAACGAACGCTTTAAACATTGAAGGAACAGTAAGAAATGTTAAGGAGTACTTGTTTAAACAGCTGGATCCCGACTTTGAAAAGAAGTGAAAAAGAATAAAGCCTTTAACTGGAATGGTCTAGATAAATATTTAAATTGGATATTATTTGGAAATAAAAAAAAGGGAGAGACACTACATGGACTTGAATTTTAACTACATATAAATTAAAATAAAAAAATGTTTGAATTGACAATATGGAACATTGAGAATATGAGGAAGTAATATGCGTGAAGCATTTAAGGGCGATAAAGAAGCGGAAATATGGTTAGAATACAAAAAAAAGGAAAAAATATAAATGTGAAGCATTTATAAACATGTTGAAAGGAAAATAATTGAAGATGAAAAAATAGATGATTACACTGGGATTGACAGTGAAAAACAAAATGTGGATGGGGGGAATATCATCTAAAAAAGATAGGAAGAGAAGGAGATGGGAAAAGACTGAGGGGAAGAATTAAAAGGATAACAATTTTAAAAATGAGAGGATTCAGGGAAAAAGATACAATAAATATAAAAAGAAAAAGAAGAAAATAAGAGAATGGGAGAAAGGCAGAAAAATATTGGATTTTGGAGAGACCAAAAGAAAATGGGTAAAAGGAGAATAATGGAGAGAAGGAAGGGAAAGAAAGCATTTAATAGTTGATTTAAGGGAAACATATTAATAGTAGAAATTGCATGTAAGAAGTAAACAAGAAGTATATTGTTATTGTAAAATGGAGTAGCAGGTGTAATATGAAAATGTAGATTGGTTTAAATATGAAAATAATGGAAATTAAGATATAAAATTGAAAGGCTAGTAAATGAGGAAAATAAGAAATTAGGAACTAAGGAAAATTAAGAGGTGGAAGGTTAATTAAGTCAAAAGGTTTCAATGTAAAAATGGAATGAGTTGAGATACATTGTTAATTTAAAAATCGGATGCGGACTTTGAAAAATACAGTTAATAAGTGGAGAAAAATTGGGGTTGCCCAGATATCATTGTGGAAAATATTGAATTGAAAATGAATACAACAATGGAAAGAGAATGGAAGGAGTAGTAGAGGGAAGGAGAAGAGAGGAAGGAGAGAGAGGAATAGAAGGGAAAAGGAGAGGAAGGGAGGGGAAATAAGAGTAGGAGAGGAAGGAATGGAAGACAGGGGAAAGAAAGGGGAAGTAGAGAAGGAGTAGGAGTGGAGGTATAGGAGAGGAGGAAAGAGGAAAGTAGGAAAGGATAGAAGGGAGGGAAGAGGAGAGGAAAAGAATTGTTGTAAACAAGGGAGATGAAATGGTAGAAAGGCAACCCCAAGCATGTTCAAATTTATTAGGACGAAGAACAAATTAATATGAAAGTTATGATTAACAATGGATAACTAATTGAAATAATGTTAAGAAACTAGGATTGGAGGGCTGATGGTGATGCTGTTTATAAAATAAGCATAGAAGTATTAAGATAAGATTAAAAAGTATGGAAAAAATATTTTGGCAAAAATGGTAACTATGTAAAATGAAATTGGATATGATAAGTTGTATAAGTTATGATATGGTCAATACTCTGTTCATAAAATGTGTGTGTGTCTGTAAAAGAAAAAAATCAATAAAATTTGATTTAGAAAAAAAAGAAAATGGATGGAGCATTTTTAAATAAGTGGAAATTGAAAAGTTTCAATTTGGCATTTTTATTGAAAACATCTTCAAGTCGTAGAATTACTTTTAGTAGGTAAACAAACAGACTATCAGATGGCATGAATCATTTTTATGGCCCAACGCAAAATTAACCTAATTTTAGACAAAAATGTACTATAACATTTTGTGGTTCCAATTTGATATGGCAGTTGCTGGAGAGAGATTTTAATTGACTTCTGGATCCACTAGTGAATCGGAAGAATTTTTTTTCTTTTGAAAGACCCCCCAAGAGACACAACTTTCTCCTTCTGTCCATCCAGGAATTGATGGAGCCCTGGTGCCTGAAGTCCTAAGCCTGGTACAAGTCCTTGGCGGTTGGTGCCCCATCCGCACTTTCGGCTCAAGCAGGAGATCCTATACCATTTCAAGATCTATTGATATTCCTATAGGATCCAGTCTCTTCTTAAGAATGCCAGTAATGAAGCAACCACAATGTCTGAAGGAAAGCTGTTCTACTAGTTAATTGTCTTCACTGCAAGGAAGATTCTTCTTAATTTGAGGTTACTTCTCTCCTTGATTATTTTACATGCATTGTTTCTTGTGCCGTCTGGTGCTCTGGAAAATAAATTGAGCCCCCTGGAATACTTCTACCATGTCACTCCTAATCCTTCTTTTCTGTGGACTAGCCACACCCAAATCCTGCAACCGTTCTTCATATATGTTAGTCTTCAGGCCTTTAATCATCTTAGCTGCTCTTCTTTGCACTTTCTCCAAAGTCTAAACATCTTTTTTGTAATGTGATGACCAAAACTTGATGCAGTATTCCAGATGTAGTCTTACTAAGGCTTTATAAAACAGTACTAATACTTCACATGATTTTGATTCTGTGCCTCTGTTTATACAATCAAGGTTTACATTAGCTTTTTTGGCTGCTGCCATGCACACATGACTTACGTGTAAGTGATCATCGATTTGGACTCCCAAGTTCCCTCTCACAATTACTGTTTTTTTTAAAAAAAATTTAAAATTTATTTTAAACATAAAACATATCTTTTTAGAGCAAAAGTTTGATCTGGTATAAAATAAGTATAGATTCCGAATTTCATCCATTACCATCTTAAAGAAGAAAAAAAGAAGAAAAAGTAAAAAAATAATAAAGAAAAAAAGTTCTAAACCCAATTTTTCCATTCAATCTAACATCTTGTTCTAACATTTAACATTCTATTAAATATCAACCTAAATCTTAAATTCCAAATCTAAACAGCTTTTTATAATATTCATTTATCATTTTAACAATCAGTATTTCATATATTTCCCTTACTTCAAAGACCCAAATTCAATCAGTATTTCTTCAAAATTGCATCTAAAAACCAGCGCAAAGTATTTTACTCCTCTCTTACAAACCGTTCAAGATTAATTCACTTTAAAATTTACTTCCAAGGTATCTCCTTCACTCCTCCTAGGTTTATTTTTAACTGAATTACAGCTTGGTTAGCTGATTTCCAGGGATGCTTCCCTCCACTCCTAACCTTATTTAATGACTGGATCACAGTTTGATTTTAACTGCTCTCCAACATTTTACTGTTTTTGAGCTAGGTTTCAAGTAATCTGTTTTTCCTGCCCAGGTGTAAAATCTTACTTTTCTCCACATTAAATTTCATTTTGTTGGATTCAACCTTGTCTCATTTGGATCAGAAAGGTAAAATATGCATACACATACAAATCTATAGAGACATGGTGGGTCAGTGGTTAGAATGCAGTACTACAGGCTAATTGTCCACAGCCAGTAGTTCGATCCTGACCGGCTCATGGTTGATTCAGTCTTTCATCCTTCCGAGGTGGGTAAAATGAGGACCCAGATTGCTGGGGATCATATGCTTGTCAGGGCATTTATTAATCCCATGTTTGGCTCTGGGACTAATTACCCTGGTTTAGAGGAGATGGGTCGTGGCTTAATCCAAGTTGTCAATAAACTGAAAAGAAACTCGAGGAAGGTTTCTAATAAAACTCATTTATTTGTTATAAAGAAAATAAAACACCTCACTAACTAAGAAAAGTTAATTGTTACATTTTTGAAAGTAATTCTCCTGCCGGTCCAAGACGGACCTTGCTGGCAGGAGAACAAAGGAAAGAGAAGGTGAGAAGCAAGTGAAGGAATGTGGGTGGATACGGAAACACGTAGCTTACTGATAACAATTCTTGGCAAGCTACGGAGGGTCAGATAGTCCAGAAATAATGAGCTCAGCTGGTAAATAAAATAACGCAGTGACATTCCCCTTCTTTTGCCAGTTGAGCGAATATCAGTTCATCATCAAATAAGGCACATCTTCTCACGTAGATACTCGTGTTGAGCTGCTGGAAGTGGTTTGTTGAGCATATCAGCAATTTGATCATGTGTAGATACATATTGCATTTTGACAAAACCTTTTTTCACTAAATGCTTTATGTTTTGATAACGGATGTCAATGTGTCTGGACCTAGAACCTGTAAAATGAGATTCAGAAATATAAACCACCGATTCATTGTCTTCCATCACGGTGATCGGTCGGATCGGGTGTGTCCAGATATCTGACTAAAGCATCAAACCAAGTTAGGGAATTACATGCATCTGAAACACAAGCATATTCAGCTTCAGTAGATGAACAAGAAACAAATTCTGCTTACGTACTTGCCAATAAACAGGACATCCATTTAAGAACATCATATAACCTGAAGTACTTTTGCGTGATTTCTTATCACTTGCCCAATCAGAATCTGCATAACAACATAATTCTGCATAATCAGTATGTGTTGGTTCTAACAATAACTTCAAGTGTTTAGTGTATTTTAGGTATCTCAATAATTTCTTAATGCATGTCCAATGAAACTGTTTTGCCTTACCTACGTGTCGTGATAAGAGATTAACACTAAGTGCAATGTCGGGTCTGGTCCAACTACTAATGTACAATAGTGACCCAATGACTGAACGATAAAGTGTTTGATCCTCGAACTCAGGACTTTCTTCTTGTGTCAAGTTGTGAAAATCTGTTTGCATGGGTGTCTTTGTTGTGTTAGCATCCTTCATGTTGCAATGATGCAAAACTTGTTCAATTTTATCTTTTTGTGAAAGACTAAACCCCTTCTGTGTTTTTTTAATCTGAACACCTAAATAAGTGCTAATGTGACCTAATGATTTCAATGTGAAGTATCTCTGTAAAGCTTTGGCAAAAATTTCACTCATTTGCTTATTTGGACCAATATAAACAATATCATCAACATAAACAAGAACTATCTCATATGCATTGTTAGATCTTTTTGTGAACACGCACTCATCAGTTTCGGACTTAATAAAGCCCATTGAATTTAGTTTGTCAGTAAGACATAAATACCACATTAAACCAGATTGTTTCAGACCATAGAGACTTTTGTGAGCTCAGGGCTTTGAGAAGAGTAATGAATTACTTCTCTCTCTGCGTGGGGGTGAAAAAGCTTTGCCGTTTGTGGAAACTTTCTTGGCCTGGCACCATGCACATCGTAATCTGTGGGCTCTGGTAGAATAGATTCATAGCATGCAAATTGAGAAGAAGAAGCTACCGACCTCAGTCGCAGTTCATTATCTTCAAAAGCAGCTGTTCTGATATCTGTCCTTTGATGTGTTTCCGAAAGCATTTTCAGATCTTCTTCACCCATGGCACCTTCTTGTTCCAATTGCGTAGCCGTAGCAAGAGGCTGGAATCTTGAGGGCGTTACTATCTCCTGTTCTTCTTCCAAAGAGGATAAAGCTCTGTGCTTCATTTTTCCTTTTTTCTTCTGTTTGGGCATCTTAGCAATATAATTAGCGTACCTCAGTAGCTAAAAACTAATTGCCTATGCGCTCTTATCAGAAGTAACAAAACAAGGAAAAAGCCATAAATCAGACCATCCTCGTGCTAGCAGTTGTCAGGGCATTTATTAATCCCATGTTTGGCTCTGGGACTAATTACCCTGGTTTAGAGGAGATGGGTCGTGGCTTAATCCAAGTTGTCAATAATCTGAAAAGAAACTCGAGGAAGGTTTCTAATAAAACTCATTTATTTGTTATAAAGAAAATAAAACACCTCACTAACTAAGAAAAGTTAATTGTTATATTTTTGAAAGTAATTCTCCTGCCGGTCCAAGACGGACCTTGCTGGCAGGAGAACAAAGGAAAGAGAAGGTGAGAAGCAAGTGAAGGAATGTGGGTGGATACGGAAACACGTAGCTTACTGATAACAATTCTTGGCAAGCTACGGAGGGTCAGATAGTCCAGAAATAATGAGCTCAGCTGGTAAATAAAATAACGCAGTGACAATGCTGACTTTGTAAACTGCTCAGAGAGCGTGGTAAAACATTGTGGAGTGGTATGTAAGTCTAAGTGGAATTGCTATTGCAATATAGTTTCTCCCGAGCGTGGATCCTTTTATGAGAAGATGACTATCCTAAGCAAAGCTCTTTCCACATTCCATGCATTTATATGGCTTCTCCCCTGTGTAGATGATCTTATGGGAAGTAAGTCCACTGCTCTGACTAAATGTCTTTCCACACTCCATTCATTTATACGGCTTCTCCCTTGTGTGGATCATCTTATGGGAAGTAAGATGACCTCTTTGAGCAAAGGTCTTTCCACATTCCATGCATTTATATGGTTTCTCCCCTGTGTGGATCATCTTATGGGAAGTAAGTGCACTGCTTTGAGCAAAGGTCTTTCCACACTCCATGCATTTATATGGTTTCTCCCCTGTGTGGATCCTTTTATGGGAAGTAAGTCCATTGCTCAGAACAAAGGTCTTTCCACACTCCATGCATTTATATGGTTTCTTTCCTGTGTGTATCCTTTCGTGGGAAGTAAGTGCACTGCTATGACTAAACGTCTTTCCACACTCCATGCATTTATATGGTTTCTCCCCTGTGTGGATCCTTTTATGGATAGTGAGTGTACTGGTATGCGGAAAGGTCTTTCCACATTCCATGCATTTATATGGTTTCTCCCCTGTGTGGATCCTTTTATGGGAAGTAAGCCCACTGCTATGACTAAACGTCTTTCCACATTCCATGCATTTATATGGTTTCTCCCCTGTGTGGATCCTTTTATGGATAGTAAGTGTACTGCTATGACTAAACGTCTTTCCACATTCCATGCATTTATATAATTTCTCCCCTGTGTGGATCACCTTATGGGAAGTAAGTGTTTTGCTATGAGCAAACGTCTTTCCACATTCCATGCATTCATATGGTTTCTCCCCTGTGTGGGTCATCTTATGGGAAGTAAGTGCACTGCTTTGAGCAAAGGTCTTTCCACACTCCATGCATTTATATGGTTTCTCCCCTGTGTGGATCCTTTTATGGGAAGTAAGTCCATTGCTCAGAACAAAGGTCTTTCCACACTCCATGCATTTATACGGCTTCTCCCCTGTGTGGATCATTTTATGGGAAATAAGATTATGTTTTTCAGCAAAGATCTTTCCACATTCTGTGCATTTATATGGCTTCTCCCCTGTATGGAGCTTTTTGTGTCTTGTAAGTCGACAGTCCAGAGCAAAACTCTTTCCACACTCCATGCATTTATACGGCTTCTCCCCTGTGTGGATCCTTTTATGGGAAGTAAGATGCCCACTTGTTCTAAAACATTTTCCACATTCCAAACATTTATAAGGCTTCTTTTTTGTGTCAATTGCTTTTTGAGATGTAAGGAAGTTATTTCCAAGAATGAATGTCCCATTGTAATTTTTTCTGTTGTGTCTTCTTATAGCATCTTCTCCTTTGTTTTGCGTTACATCATGTTCATTTACTTGTACTTTAGCTTTGATTAGCTTCACACTTTTTGCAGTATATTTTTTCCTTTTTTTCTCTTGTTGGGCAAGAAAGTCTTGCATCGGTGCATCAGTGGAAGATGAGCTTTCATGTTTCCAATTCTTTGACTGGTTTCTCTCATGGCTTTCTAATTCCATTCGAATTCCAAACCTCTCCCTTCCATCTTTAGCATTGATCACTTGGAACAGTTCACAGGAATCTTGATTCTCCTGCCCATTATTACCTTCAAAGCAAAAGGGAAATGAAAATAAGGTTAGAGAAAAAGATCAAAGTGTAGAAAGTTAACTGAATTTCCTTCTGAATTTCTCCGAAATTCCATTAGGTTGTACGTTTGCATGCTTTCAGGGGTGTGATACAGACCTGATGATTTCTATATTCATGAGTCATGAAAGCTTTGAAAATATCTAGAAAACATCTCTTTCTTTACAATTAACTATTGTAATGTAATGTAAGATTGTGTGGGAAAATAGGAGGGGGGATATATTTGAGGGTTTGTATTTAAACAAAATAGCATTCTTCCAGTCGGTCAAGGTCAGGACGAATCTGCATTTGGAGAAGGAGTGGTTGGAGTGCTATCTCGAGATGGGACGGATGGAGATTGGTGTCATCCCTGGAAGCCATATTACCTTTGTGCCTTCAGGATCCAGGTCTGCCACAATCCTCCTGTGGGAAGTTGGAAGTTGGACTTACAGAGACCACTAGACAAGGGACGGAACACCAAGTAAGTAGTGGAGAGCCCCATCCAGCCTGTGGAATCGGAAGGAAGCCCAACTGGGGGTCTCGTCTCCCTCTCCAGAGGAAAGCAGCAGCAAGGATGACCCGATGTTGGGTGGAACCATCTGCCCTTTTGCCCTCAAGATTACCTTAACGGCCCCCAATGCCGGAGCCCAGGGGGAAGTGGAGGCAGTCATAAACACTGGCTGCACGGGATGCCTAATTAGCTCCCCAAATAGTTGAGCAATTAGGCTACGCAATTGCCCCCTACAGCAGCCCATTAGCTTTGAACAGGTAGACGGCTTCCTAATTGGTGGGGCCCCGGCAGTGGTGAAATGAAAAATTTGTTACTACCAGTTCTGTGGGCGTGGCTTGATTGGGGGGGTTAATGTGACTGGGTGGGCGTGGCCAAATTTTTTTTAATTTTTACAATCATTTTTTCTACAACCTCTTTGGCAAAGAGGTTGTAAAAAAATGCTTTCAAAAGGTTCTGACGATCCCAGCTGAGTTGACTGATCAGCAGAGGTTTTTTTTTCTTTTAAAAGCCTCTGCTGATCAGGCAACTCAGCTTGGATCGTCAGAGGCATTTAAAAGAAAAAAAGCCTCTGCTGATCCGGCAACTCAGCTTGGATCGTCAAAGGCTTTCAAAAGCCTTTGATGATCCCAGCTGAGCCGCACAATCATCAGAGGATTTTAAAACCTTTTTTTCAGCTGAAGAGGTTGTAGAAAAAATGCTTTAAATTTTTTTTTTAAAAAAAACCCTCTGATGATTGTATGGGTCAGCTGGGCATGGGGGGGGGGGGGGGCAGGGATTTTTGCTACCGGTTTTCCAAACCACTTGCCTCCATCGCTACCGGATTGGACAATCCGGTTCGAACCGGGAGCATTTCACCCCTGGGCCCCAGCCACCAGACTCATGAAGCTTGTCAGGTTAGAACTGTGGTGCCACAAAGAGCTTCTCTGGTTCATAGCCACCCCCAAAATGACAGACCTCATAATTTTGGGGCTCTCATTACTCGATAAATGGGGACCCACGATCT
The DNA here is from genome assembly GCF_029215685.1 of Pituophis catenifer annectens. NCBI lineage: Eukaryota > Metazoa > Chordata > Lepidosauria > Squamata > Colubridae > Pituophis > Pituophis catenifer. Next base: position 4,990,407 of record NW_027256882.1, read on the forward strand.
CCTGGGATGGTAGTCACAAGAAGATAGTCATTGGACTAGGACTGTTGAGAATTAATGCCTCTAAAAGAAAATGAAGCTAATGAAGATAGAGAAATAGCCATGGAGTCTGCAGTGATTAAACAGAGAAGTGGATTAAAGAAATTTCCCTTTCTGGGTGGAAAAGAAACATGTTAATTGGCTTTACCTTTACCTTGGATTACTTGAAATTAATATTGGATATAAGGATTTTGGAGATTCCTACTCTGTCCCAGATGATTTTAAGAAAGAAGAAAGAAAGAACATTTTGGATTTTAACAATGGAGACTGACAAAACTAGGTGTGGCGTAGTTAACAAAGACAGGAAGCTGATTCACCACGCTTGGATCAGACATTTTAAAAGTTTTAAAGGGACATACAGAAATTCTTTACTTTGAACTGATGAACCTTGAAATAGAGTACTTTGGACAGAGAGGAAAAGGAAGAAAAGGAAGAATTAAAGAGGATAAATTTAAATGTGACTAACTGAAATGTAAAGTTTAAAAGCCTATGTATATATGATAAAGTTTAAAAGCCTAGGTATATATGATTTTTGGATAAAAACAGGAAGTTGTGAAATAATAAAAATAGAAAATAAGAGGTGGCTATTAAAATAGTGGATGATATCAAGGGGATAAAATAATAAAGAAGAATATTTATTTATTTATTTATTTATTTAATTTGATTTATATGGCGCCCTTCTCCAGAGACTCAGGGCGGCTTACAATGCATTAAGCAATAGCCTTCATTCTTTTGTATATTTTTACAAAGTCAGCTTATTGCCCCCACAAACTGGGTCCTCATTTCACCTACCTTAGAAAGGATGGAAGGCTGAGTCAACCTTGAGCCTTGGAGAGATTCGAACCAGCAGAAATTGCAGGCAGCTGTGTTAATAACAGGGTGCACTAAACCCCTGTACTATCAAGGCTCTAGAATATATTTTGAGGCAGGAAAATTTTAAGAAAATGTACTGTTTGATGTAATACGTTTTAATTTTAATTTGCAAACAAATGTTAAACTGATGAATAAGGATTGATTGAACAAAATACAAGATACACAGATGTTAGTGATTAGTCTTGAATTAAGGTAATACAAGTTGAAATGATGACTACTATGACATATACTGAGATTTAAATTGAAAGAGCAGGATGGAAAAATGATATAAAACAGATAATTATATTACAGTTAAAATGTGTGGGATGGATACCAACTAGATAAGAGTTTGAGACTCGGTGGAAATACGTTGGAAATTAATTCAAAATGCTGGAAACAGCCAAACAAATAGGAGGAGAGTTGGAGGAGACTATGCTGGAAATCAGCCCACAAAATGCTGGAAACAGTCAAATTAATCAAATAGAACAAGCTGGAAGATAGTTAAATATTAGAGGGAGATATAGTGGAAAATATATTAGAAATTGGAGTAAATAAAATATGCCTTTGAGAGAAATCTGTGTAATATGTAAACTGGGAGAAAAAAAAAACCTAAGGTAAACTGATTTGAGGATAAGGGTCAAAGGATTAAAATTAGATAAAATGTTGTTTTATAAAATATAATAAAAATGGAGTGGTATTGAATTAAAACTAAGAATAAATGGTGATAAAATTGTAAGGTAAACACTTAACAAGAGGTTAGAATATTGTAAAAATGTTTAGTTTTGTTTAAATGTCTATGTCTGTATGTGTATGTTTGTCTATAATAAAAAATTAAAAAAAAAAGAATATTGTAAAAATTATTTTGATATGAATTGTATAAGATATAAGGTAAAGAAGAATAAAGATATGTTTAGAATTGTTATGCAGATGTAAAAATAAGTGAAAGTGAATTTGAAACTAATTTTGGATAGATATAATGGATTTATATAGATGAAAATGTGAAATTTGAGGTAAAATTGGTTTTTCTTAAGTTTTGAATTTCTTTTGTATCTTCTTTTTTTTTCTTTTTTTGTTTATTTATAAAAGATGTAATGGAAATTGTGAATTGAGCTTGTGAAAGGAATGTAAGCGTGGTAACCATCTATGACCGGATCGAGATTTTTGCTCTTGAAAGTTACATTTTTAAGTTTAAATTTGAAAAAATAAATAAAAAATATTTACAAAAAAGAAAAGAAAAAAAGAAGATAGTCATTGTACTGGGCCTGTTGCCACTGGTGGTGAGGTGAATTCCCCACCACAGAGATCCTGACCCCGAAAGAAGGAATCCCTCCAGAAACTGCAGCCCTGGCCCAGGATGTCCCGCAGGGAGGCCAGCAGGTGTCCAGAGAATATCGAGACTTGAGGGGGGGATGTTTAGCGAGGAGGACTGCAACTTCCTCCCTCCTCATCGCCCAACCGACTGCGCGATTGAGTTCGTACCAGGGGCAAAACTGCCCAATCCGAAGATATACTCAATGACTCCGACCGAAATGGAGGCATTAAGGAAGTACATAGACACAAATCTAGCGCGAGGATTCAGAGCCCACAAAATCCAAAGTGGCGGCCCCTGCACTTTTTAAAGAGAAGGCCGGTGGGACGAGGCTCTGCGTGAATTTTCGCAGTATTAACACCATGTGCGTGGGGAACATCTACCCCACCCCCCTCATGAAAGACATGCTCAATCACCTGTTGAAGGGCAAGGAGTTCACCAAGCTGGACTTGAGGGAAGCCTACTACCATATACAGTTTAGGGAGGAGATGAGTGGAAAACTGCATTCAACTGCCCGCTTAGCAGCTTCCAGTTCAAAGTGATGCCATTTGGACTCCCCCCCACCCCCCACTTGCAATCTTCATCCAGATTATGAACAAGATTCTGCATCAGCACCTATACAAGGAGGTTCTGGTGCACTTGGACGATATTCTCATATTCAGCAAAATGCTGGAAGAGTACATAAAACTTGTCCGGTATAAGACCCCAAAACCAGCCACCTACTCCTCCCATTGTGGTAGAAGGGGAGACCCATTACGAAATCAAGAAAATCTTAGACTCCAGACTATATTATATAGAGGACAGTTACAAAATCTTATACACTGGAAAGGGTACCCTTTGGCTGAGGCCACCTGGGATAAAAGCTGGAACATCAAAGCAGAAAGGCTGATTAAGTAATTCCATGATAAATACTCTGGGCTCATTTTGGGCCTCTCAAACCCTCTGCGCATCCCATTTCCATCCTCCCCGATGCTGGAGAGGGCAAAAACGGGACCTGCAAAGGCCTCCGGAGGCCAAAAGTGGGCCCATTTTTGCCCTGCAGAGTGCTTCTTGATGCCAGGGAGGACAAAAAAGGGACGCACAGAAGGTTTGGGAGGCCAAAAAGAGGCGCGTATGTGCTCTATAAGACGCAAAGACATTTCCACCCACTTGTTTTTTTGGGGAAAAGTGCATCTTATAGTCTGAAAAATACGGTAAGTCCAAGTGGGATGGGGTGGGGGAATAGGTAGGGTGAATGTTACAGCGCCTCTTCTGTCATTCGTAAGTGTGACAGATGGCCATGGTGCTGCAACACTCGGGACTTGGTCTCAAGTACTTTTTTTTTTAATTTAATTTTGTTTAGACTTCTATACCGCTTCATAGTGCTTTACAGCCCTCTCTAAGCGGTTTACAAAGTTAGCATATAGCATATTAAAGTTAGCATATAGCATATAGCATATTAGAGTTCATGGCTTCCATGACGGCCATGGACCTGACCCAGCTAATTCATGGCCCTACGCACATGGGGGTAAACACACTGGACTTGGTTTTTGTCTCTGGACAGTGGTTGAGTGATCTTGAGATAGGGGACATAGTCGAGCCCTTATCATGGTCGGATCACTCACTCCTTTGCCTTGACCTTCGAACCGCGGCACCCCGCTGCAGGGAGGCGGAACCGATAAGATGGTACCGCCCCAGGCGCCTGATGGAACCTGATAGGTTCCAGATGGAGCTTGGGCCAATCCCCGAGGATCTCGCTCACGCCTCGACTGGAGACCTAGTGGCCGCCTGGGACAGGGCGGCCACTGGAGCTCTGGATCGAGTCGTGCCTTTGCGGCCTCTGACCCAGCGCCGATCTCACCTGGCTCCTTGGTTCACCGAGGAGCTGAGGTAGATGAAGCGCCGGAAAAGACGCCTAGAGAGTAGTTGGACGGCTAGTCTTTCTAAATCGGACCGGACACTGGTAAGATCTCATATTAAGAATTACCTAGTGGCGATAAAAGCAGCAAAATGTACCCATTTTGCTGCTCTTATTGCGTCATCAGATAATCGCCCGGCCGCCCTGTTTAGGGTGACCCGCTACCTGCTCCACCAGGAAGCGCGAGAGGACCCCTTGGAAGGAAGAGCCGAGGATTTTGTTCAATATCTGCATGACAAAATCACTCAGATTCGGGAAGGTCTGGACTCCGATTGGGTAGGTCCAGCGAGGGTGACGGAGGCAGGTCTTGAGAATGTTATCTGGGATGAGTTTGATCCTGTGATCCCAGATGACGTGGACAGGATTCTGGGTAGATTGAACGCGACCACATGTTTGTTGGACCCTTGTCCCTCCTGGTTAGCGCTGGTTTCCTGGGAGGTGACGCGAGGCTGGCTCCAGGGGATTATAAATGCTTCATTGGGTGAGGGTGACTTCCCCGCCGCCTTGAAGGAGGCGGTGGTGAGGCCTCTCCTCAAGAAGCCCTCCCTGGACCCGGCAGTATTGGCTAATTATTGTCCAGTCTCCAACCTTCGCTTTGTGGCGAAGGTTGTTGAGAGTGTGGTTGCACAACAGCTTCCCCAGTACCTGGATGAAACTTCGTATCTGGATCCGTTCCAGTCGGGTTTCAGGCCTAGGTACAGCACGGAAACGGCATTGGTCGCATTGGTTGATGATCTCTGGAGGGCTCAGGACAGGGGTTGCTCCTCTGTCCTGGTCCTGTTAGATCTCTCAGCGGCTTTTGATACCATCGACCATGGTATCATGCTGCACCGGTTGGAAGAGTTGGGGGTGGGAGGCACCGTACTACGGTGGTTCTTCTCCTTTCTCTCTGATCAGTCGCAGTCTATGTTGACGGGGGCAGAGGTCGACCCCGAGGCCCTTCATATGTGGGGTGCCGCAGGGATCGGTCCTCTCGCCCCTTTTGTTCAACATTTATGTAAAGCCACTGGGTGAGGTCATCCGTGGTTTCAGGGTGAAGTACCATCAGTACGCTGTACATCTCCACCCCGGACCACCCCAACGATGCCCTTGAAGTGATGTCCTGGTGCCTGGAGGCCATACGGATCTGGATGGGGAGAAACAGGTTCAGGCTCAACCCATCCAAGACTGAGTGGCTGTGGTTTCCGACGTCCCGATATAGTCAGCTGGTGCCATCGCTGACTATTGGGGGCGAATCATTGGCCCCCACGGAAAGGGCTCGCAACTTGGGCGTCCTCCTGGATTCACGGCTGTCTTTAGAAGAGCACTTGACGGCCGTGACCGGGAGGATTTTTCATCAGGTTCGCCTGATCCGCCAGTTGCGTCCCTTTCTGGATCGGGACTCTCTACACACAGTCACTCACGCCCTCGTCACCTCTCGTCTGGACTATTGTAATGCTGTCTACATGGGGCTCCCCTTGAGATCCACTCGGAGGCTCCAACTGGCGCAGAGTATGGCCGCGTAGGTGGTTATGGGAGCGACGTGGAGTTCCCATGTAACACCTCTCCTGCGCGAGCTGCACTGGCTCCCGGTGGTCTTCCGGGTGCATTTCAAGGTGTTGGTTACCACCTTTAAAGCACTCCATGGCTTAGGACCTGGTTATCTATGGGACCGCCTGCTACCACCAATAGCCTCCCACCGGCCAGTACGCTCCCATAGAGAGGGGCTCCTCCGGGTGCCGTCGGCCAAACAATGTCGACTGGCGGCCCCTAGGGGGAGAGCCTTCTCTGTGGGGGCACCTACCATCTGGAACGAGCTCCCCCCGGAGATACGGAGGATCCCGGATCTGCGCACCTTCCGTCGCACGCTTAAGACTTTTTTATTTAATCAAGCTGGCCTGGCCTAAATCTTCTCACCTTTTTAAATGTAAATTTTGTTTTGAAATTATGGGGTATTTTAAATTTGTTCAGCCAAATTATTTAATTCGTTTTTATTTTATTTTAAATTTTTGTATTTATGTGTTTTATCTTGTGGCTGTTCACCGCCCTGAGTCCTTCGGGAGAAGGGCGGTATAGAAATTTAATAAAATAAAATAAAATAATAAATAATATTGCATATTGCCCCCAACAATCTGGGTCCTCATTTTACCCACCTCGGAAGGAAGGAAGGCTGAGTCAACCGTGAGCCGGTGAGATTTGATCTGCTGATCTGCTGAACTAGCAGTCAGCTGAAGTAGCTGCAGTACTGCACTCTAACCACTGCGCCACCTCGGCTCTTGGGGGAGGGCTGGAACCGTTCCTAAGTGAACTGCCGTAACTCAGGGATTACCTGTACCCTAGGATGCTCTGAGTGACATTGCATGAGGCCTTTGTTCTTAAATTGGATTGGGAGAATGCTCTTCCATGGGTTGAGTGTGAAAGTTCTGTTCTCACATAATTTTGGAGGTTTCAGAGGACAATTGACAAGACACTTCTCTCACATCACCTCCAGAGGACACAAAAGCACACTTCTTTCTTTTCAGTCTCCAGAGATAAGTTCAAATAGAAATGGAAAAATAGAGATAAGAAATGGCAGAGAAAGCATCTAAGCCAGTGGGTCTCAACCTTCCTAATGCCGCGACCCTTTAATACAGTTCCTCAAGTTGTGGTGACTCCCAACCATAACATTATTCCTAAAACCATTGAAAATATGTGTTTTCCGATGGTCTTAGGCGACCCCTGTGAAAGGGTCATTCGACCCCCAAAGGGGTCCCAACCCACAGGTTGAGAACCACTGATCTAAGGAAAGAGACATTAACTCTTTCCTTCCTTTGAGTACGAGAAGATCCTTTCCTTCTCCCTCCCAGGAGATGATATCTGATTAGTGGTTTTTTAATAAAAAAGCTAACTATCATCTGTCTTCTTGAACTCTCTGATTTGGGAAAAGAAAACTCTTACCGAGGGAGACCACGTTCCTATGGTTTTCAAGCATGACTTCCGAATGCAGCGCTTTCTGGTCAGGATCCAGCTGAGACCATTCCTCTTCAGAGAAAGACACAGCCACCTCCTCAAAGGACACAAGACTCCCCTGAACATGGAAAAAACAGAACAGGAGGATTTGCAAGATCTGTTCATCTTCATGAATGATTTAGACAAGGGGATTGAAGGGGAACTCATCAAATTTGCAGACAAGACCAAATTGACAGGAATAACAACAGACAATAACAAAGAAAAGCTCAAGATATACAAGAATCGACGGATTGGGCCCCATCAAACAAAACGAAATCAACAGTGAGAAATGTAAGGTTCTACATTTAGGAAAGAAAAACCAAATGCACTGGCATAGAATAGGTGATACCTGGCTCAACACTAGTAAGTGCGACACTGATCTTTGAGTCCTAGTGGACAATCACTTAAACATGAGTCAGCAGTTGCTAGAGTTGCAAAAAACAAAAACAAAAAAACTAACAGAATCATAGGCTGCATTAAGAGGGACAGAATCAAGATGACATGAAGTGTTAGTACCACTTTAAAAGGCCTTGGGAAGACCACACTTGGAATATTGCATCCAGGTTTGGTTGTCAGATGTAAAAAATATCTTGAGACTCTAGAAAGAATGCAGAGAAGAGCAATAAAAATTATTAGTGGACTGGAAACTAAAACATATAAAGAACGGTTGCTGGAATTGGGTATGTCTAGTTTCATGAAAAATAGGACTAGGGCAGTGACGGTTAACTTTTCTTCCTTGGGTGCCAAAGGCACGTGCGCGATAATGCAGGCGCGTGGCCACACGCATAATGGAATGTCCCCCATTGCGGGGGCCATCCCCCCACACATGCACGTGTGAACCTCCCTGCTGCTTGCCGCCCTCTGCATTCACCCCCCACCCCTGCGTGCTCCCTTTTGGGCCTAGCAGGCCTCCCTGAAGCCTCTGGAGGCCGGAAAGAGATTCCTGGAGCCTCCAGGAGGACGAAAACGGCCCATTTCTGGACTTCCAATAGGCCTGTATTTCACCCTCCCCAGGCTCCGGAGGCTTTCCTGGAGCCTCCAGGAGGGCTAAAACAGCCTCCCCCAGCCCTCCTGAAACTGGAAACGGCCCATTTCTGAACTTCCAGAAGGCTGTTTTTCGCCCTCCACAGGCTCCACACGAGCCCTGTCTGTGAAGTTTCCGAAAGATGCCCTAATTAATTCATGAGCCACGAGCCAAACTTCACAAGAAATAGTCATTTATTAAGAGCACCATTTTGGCAATATTTGGATGCAGTTAGAACTAATCCTATGTAGATTTACATTCCCCTATGACCCTCTCACTCCCCTCCTCCCTGGCCATGTTCATAAATCACATTCTCCAATTAACCACTTTGGCTGGCTGTGAAACCCAAAACTCTTCTACTGATTGCGGTAGAAAAGCATCTGTGGAATGTAGTTTCAGTTAGAGAAATCAATCAGCTCAATCAGTTCTCCCTCCCTCCTGCTCATGGCAACTTGAAAGCTTTGCAAGTTGACATTCGGCTCCCCTCACTTCCCAAGGGCGACCTGTGCAAAGCAAAAAAAATTTGAATACAGATGTAGAGTTTAGGGACGCGACCCACCACCCGGCTTGTTTGGATTTTCCGTGTGAAATTTGGCTATAAGGCGATCAGCCTGAATGTTTCGACTCTTTACCCAAGATGCCTCTGATAAGGGGTAACCCTTCCACTTGATTAAATATTGTCTCCTGTGCCACCTCAAATTGAGGATTTTCTGCACCTCATAATGGGTCTGGCCCCCTATGACCACGGGGTTCGGGGGCTTCGGGTAGTGGCCTCAGGGTTGATCTGACCACGGGTTTTAAGAGGCTACAATGGAATACCGGGTGTATCTTCCCTAGCAGTCGGGGCAATTTCAATTGCACCGTGACCGGGTTGATTATCTTTACTATGGGAAATGGTCCCATAAACTTTGCCCCCATTTCTTGCTAGGGAGTTTTAACCCCAAATATTTTGTGGAGAGGTAAACTTTTTCCCCCAATTGAAATGGCCGTTGGGAGCTTGGTGGGTGGGATCTGCAAAGAGTCAAGGGTTAACTTTTCAGCACCCACCCCATCATGGGATCGAAACCCTACTGGCTTCTCCGCATCCCAAGGACACCCCCCTCCTGCGCTCAGCAGCCACTTCTACCATCTTTGCCGTCATGCGCCCAACCCGAGCCATCTGTTGCAAGCCAAGGAGAACGCGCGGCAACAACCACGTCCCTATCATGAAGTCCCCTCTCGACTTCGGACGGGTTTCGCAGTTGACCCTGAGCCAATGACAAGGAAGGAGCAGAAAGGCGGCTGGCTGCCCCGCCCGCTGCTCCTTCTGCAGCTTGGCTCAGGGGGCGGTGCAGCAGTAGGCATGGTGGAGATCAGGCGATGGGTCCCACCGCAAACGGTGCGGCATCCCTGTCCGACTCCTGCCTCACCCGCCGAGCCGGGCTCTCCGGCCACTGTAGGGGGAGGTGGCGACGCCCACAGTCCAGGGGACACATGCAGCTGGCAGAGCAAGCCAAGAGGGTTTCTCAGCCCTGCTTTGACAGCGGCCATGTGGTCACCTGTACAGGCAGTCAATCCCCCCTACCCTCACTGGCTGCTGGTCTGCCAAAGCCCTGCCAGTTGCACCGGCTGGGCCAGTGGCTTCCGGCGACAGGACCCCAGGAAGGGCAGCGGAGGCCATGCGGTCGGAGGCCAAGGTGCCACCACCACCCACAGATAGCCCCCCCATGCCCCATTTTGGGCCTGGAAAGCCCCGTGCACCAAAACCTTGCCGGCACGAATGGTCTGCCGCCACCACTCCTCCTCCTGCCATCTCCAGGCAGCATCCAGCATGGCCGTTCATGCTGGCAAAGGCTGGTGCAACCCTCTCCTGCCACTTCTTCCAAGGGAGCATGACCGCTTCCCAGCCAGCGCACCTCTTATAGTTTACCGCACTCTCCTTCGGTCCTTCTGGGGGCAGCTCACTTGCCTGCCGGCAGCATCTCCTTCTCCTGGATTGCCAAGGGTGAGGGGGCACACCGGAACTCAGAAGAGGGAAAAGAGCAGAGCTACTGGCTAAGCAGGGGCTTCTCTGTCTCCCCGCCCGAGTGGCTCCAAACCTCCGGTGGTGAGGGAGGGAAGCCCCAGGCTGCTATTCCTGCTGCCTGAAGAACCACCGTTGCCAGGGGCGAGGGGTGGCGGCAGCAAGGACAGGCAGGCTGGGGCTTTCCCCCCCACCCCGCCGGAGGCTTGGGGCCACGCCAGAAACCTGTTCGGGTGGGGAGACAGGGAAGCTCTCAGCTCCAGTGGCAGGAGCAGCCAGCGGTGTAGAGAGGATGGCGGCAGGCTGTGGCAGCAGGTTGTTTGTGCCGGTGAATAGGCAGCGGCGGCTCCTCATTCTCCTGCCAGCCTTGAGCTCCGGGCAGCATCCAGCCAGCCATGCCTGGCAGCCCTCTGCAGCAGCCCACGTGGATCCCAGGCACCACAGCTTCAGGGCCTTCCGTCGCGGTGTCGGTGACAGGGCAGGCAGGCGGGTGACGTAGAGCAACTGGGGCAGTGCTCCTTGCTGGCAAGGGAGTGGATTTCCCGGGCCACGCATGTGCACTGTCCAGCTAGTTGTCTGTTTACTGGTATGCATGCGTGCACGTTAATCAGCTGGCTGGCTGATCTTCCAGTTTCTGGCACTGCCGCAAACATGAAAGATAAAATGATCATCATGCACGCATGTGCAGTAGTAACCAGAAGATTAGCAGGCCAATGCGCATGCGTGCGCCAGTAACCTGGAAGAGGAATGGGCGACGCTGCGCATGCCAGGTGAAATGGCTCTGCGTGCCACTTCAGGCATGCATGCCATAGGTTCACCATCACGGACCTAGGAGAACAAGATAACCAGAGGAAGCTATGCTGGCTGACAGGAACTTAAACCTGCTACTCTGCTCTCCATGTTGTGGAAGAACACAAAAATAATCCAGTCCAAACAAGGGGTGGGGGGAATAGAAGGAGGGAGCCCTCTGCACACCCACTTCACTTCCTGAAGGAAGAAGACCAATCTAATCACTTTTCTCTTTCTTACCTGATTTGGAGAGTCAATCGCTGTTTGATCCCCATCAGAACAACCAGAAAGCTTCATTCTTTGTTTCTCTGTAAGGAATAAATAATTTCAACATGCATAATTAACAAAATAGGTGGAGCTATTCTATAGAAGAGAAGAGAGAACAAAGTTAAGACAGATGGGCAATTGGAGGATCTTCCATTACCTCCTGAGATGTCCTGACTTGGATCTTCCCAAGGGATCCTCCTGAAAAAAAGCTCCTGAGGGGGATTTGATGGGTTCTTCTTTCCCTCAGGATCGCTGATCTCCACAGTGCAACACTTTCAATAGGAGGAAGGAAAAGAGAAGCAGAATTAATGTATGTCACACGACACAAAATGGATTCTTATATTCAGACCACAACCTCAAAGCCCCCAATATCCATCCGTGAGGTTGAGTGAGAAAACAAGGGAAGAATTGCCTAGAAGCATTGGTGAATTGCCACATATGATGAATGCCAGAGAAGTTTGGAAAGGAGGGGTGAAGTATTCAAGCACTTCCTCTATTCCCTTCTGAGCTCCCTAAAGTCTCTCACCTGCAACTGGACCTGCTCCTTCTGCTCCTCCGCCTGGCTCAGGAGGAGGCCTTCCGCCAGAGCCACCGCCTGGGAGCTGGTCTCTGCCCCACACTCCCGCACCCAGCCCTCCATCTCTGGGGGCAGAAGGAACAGGAGCTGCTCCACAACCACCAGGTCCAGCATCTGGGCTTTGGTGAGCTTTTCCGGTCTCAGCCATCGCCTGCAAAAGCCATGGAGTCTGCTGCAAAGTCCTCGGAGACCCTCAGCCTCCCGGTATTGGATGAAATTCCAGGGATGAACTTGTGAAGGGAGGATGGTTTCCTCCTCCAGGATCTCCTGCCCGGTTCTTGTCCAGAGCTTCCCCTCCTTCCCAGGCTGAGCAGCTGAAGGGCCTTTTCGGGCTCCCTCCTTTCCAAAAGGTTGTGTCTCCATCCTTTCTGTGTCCTGCAGAGCAACTCCAAATGGCTCCAAGAACTCTGGTGGGTCTCCAGATGCCTTTTCCTTCACGGGACCATTTCTGGTGCTGCAGGACTGATCCCTGCAAGGGATTCTGCTCTTTTTCTTCTCCCCCCAAGAGGAAAGTTTGCCTTGCAAAGACCACAAATGGCTTCCAGTTTCTGTATCTGAGATGGGAAGAAAAAGAAATGCCAAGAATTGGAAAGTGGAATTCAGCCACTGAGCGACCTTCCCCCAACTTGCCCGGAGCCCCAAGCGGCTCATCCCAGTGCAGGTCCCAGGTCCCCCCAGCAGGGCAGGGAAGGAGGCAGCTGGAGAGGCCGCCCCGCTTCTCTCCCTCCACTCGGACTCTTCCCAGGATCCGCGCCGCCTTCCCAGCATCCCCACTCCCCCCTGCAGGGAGAGGGCGGCAGGGGAACATGGGACCCGGGAAGAGCCCCCCTCACCCAAGGCACTTTTGGATGTCCCCCTGCTACTCTCCCGCAGCCTCTCCGCCTCCTCTGGGCCTCCAGGGGTTAAGGAGACCGAGTGCCGCGTCCTAGAGAGGCAAGGCTCCAATGGACCAATGGGGAAGTGCCTGATGTCCACTTCTCTTGGCGAGGCCGCCCCCTGGTGGACTTGGCGCAAACTGCCGGGATGGTAGAAAAGGCGGGAAAGAGGAGAGCGTCTGAGGGGAAGGGAGAGGGTGGGGATGATGGGCTTGGGAGTAGGAGGAAAGGCCTCTCAATGACTCCCTGGCAGACAAAGGTCTCGGCGTCTCCAGTGGTGGCTCTGTCTCCGTCTCCCTCTCCTTTCCTGTCCAGGAACCGTCTGTGGAGATGGAGAAAAAACTCTCCGGAGGATGTGAACTCTAGAACCCCTCTAGACTGGCACCCACCAATCAGGGACTTCTCAGACCATGTAATCACGCAAGTAGACGGGCCGTTTTTGGGCGCGACTTGACCTGCGCAGTTCAGTTGACTCGGCGCCTTCGCAGCAAGAGGTTGAGTTCTGTGTCTCTCCCGGGGGAACTCAATCTCAGCTCAATCTCTGGCCCTCCCACGCCTCTTTCGTTGCTGCGCATGCTTCTCCCTCCGACGCTGCCTAGGATCAAGCCAGGATTCATCATCCTCACTCCCTATCTGTTGTTGTTCTAATATTCTTTCCTCCTGGCATATCCCAGATTGTTCCTCTTGGCCTTCGGATGGAACCTGAGGCATTGCCAGGGAGGAGGGTCCTGGAGAGGGAGGCCTTGTCAGTTCCCCCCCATCACCTTCTGAGTCCTCCTCCTCTGTTAGGACAGGCTTGGGAGTCGGGGTCACAACACAAGATTAGGTTTACAACCCTTAATGCCTTTTTGGCGATGTTCGTACAGTGGGCTATGGCCCTTAGATCATTTGATGAGTACACCAAGGTCCTTGACAGAGTGAGAGTCATCTACAAGATCATGTCCACTTAGCTTGTATTTAGTGTTCTGATCCTTTTTGCCAATGTGTAAGACAGAGCATTGACATGCCCCACCTGGTCCCCCCGCTGGGTCTGGGTCTCCAGCATCACCTGGAGCTGGTAGGTCCAGTCTCCATTCTGGAGATCTTCCCCAAAGGCCACACCCTCCTTTTCCGGCCACCCATTCTTCAGCCACTGGACCTCAATGGGTAAAATCTCGTCGTGGTGCAGAGGAGGATGGTGTTGTGGGAAGTGGGGTCCATCTTGGTGGGGGAGATGGTGACAGTGGGCTTGGCTGGAGGGAAGGAAGAGAAGGAGGCACATGAGAGACCCAGAAGGAACACTAAGTTGGTTTCTTCAGATGCCACATGGGGCTGACCGTGTCCAGAGCCCTGGCAACCCTCTGATTCCAGGATGCACCAAGGCTTTGGCAGCAACATGCGAAGATCCTTGCTCATTGGTTCGGACTCCCAAGTTCCCTCTCACAATTACTGGGGTTTTTTTTTGAATTTTTTTAAAATTTATTTTAAACATAAAACATATCTTTTTAGAGCAAAAGTTTGATCCAGTATAAAATATGTATAGATTCCGAATTTCATCCATTACCATCTTAAAGAAGAAAAAAAGAAGAAAAAATAAAAAAATAAAATAAAGAAAAAAATTTTCTAAATCCAATTTTTCCATTCAATCTAACATCTTGTTCTAACATTTAACATTCTATTAAATATCACCCTAAATCTTAAATTCCAAATCTAAACAGCTTTTTATAATATTCATTTATCATTTTAACAATCAGTATTTCATATATTTCCCTTACTTCAAAGACCCAAATTCAATCAGTATTTCTTCAAAATTGCATCTAAAAACCAACGCAAAGTATTTTACTCCTCTCTTACAAACCGTTCAAGATCAATTCACTTTAAAATTTACTTCTAAGATATCTCCTTCACTCCTCCTAGGTTTATTTTTAACTGAATTACAGCTTGGTTAGCTGATTTCCAGGGATGCTTCCCTCCACTCCTAATCTTATTTAATGGCTGGATCACAGTTTGATTTTAACTGCTCTCCAACATTTTACTGTTTTTGAGCTAGGTTTCAAGTAATCTGTTTTTCCTGCCCAGGTGTAAAATCTTACTTTTCTCCACATTAAATTTCATTTTGTTGGATTCAACCTTGTCTCATTTGGATCAGAAAGGTAAAATATGCATACACATACAAATCTATAGAGACATGGTGGGTCAGTGGTTAGAATGCAGTACTACAGGCTAATTGTCCACTGCTCAGAGAGCGTGGTAAAACATTGTGGAGTGGTATGTAAATCTAAGTGGAATTGCTATTGCAATATAGTTTCTCCCGAGCGTGGATCCTTTTATGAGAAGATGACTATCCTAAGCAAAGCTCTTTCCACATTCCATGCATTTATATGGCTTCTCCCGTGTGGATGATCTTATGGGAAGTAAGTCCACTGCTCTGACTAAATGTCTTTCCATACTCCATGCATTTATGTGGCTTCTCTCCTGTGTGGATCATCTTATGGGAAATAAGACTACATCTATGAGCAAAGGTCTTTCCACACTCCATGCATTTATATGGCTTCTCCCCTGTGTGGATGATCTTATGGGAAGTAAATCCACCGCTCTGACTAAATGTCTTTCCACACTCCATGCATTTATATGGTTTCTCCCCTGTGTGGATCCTTTTATGGATAGTGAGTGTACTGGTATGAGGAAAGGTCTTTCCACACTCCATACGTTTATATGGCTTGTCTCCTGTGTGAATCTTTTTGTGTTTTCCAAGTTTACCATTCTCAGTAAATGTCTTTCCACACTCCATTCATTTATACGGCTTCTCCCTTGTGTGGATCATCTTATGGGAAGTAAGTGTACTGCTTTGAGCAAAGGTCTTTCCACACTCCATGCATTTAAATGGTTTCTCTCCTGTGTGGATCCTTTCATGGGAAGTAAGTCCATTGCTCAGAACAAAGGTCTTTCCACACTCCATGCATTTATATGGTTTCTCTCCTGTGTGGATCCTTTCATGGGAAGTAAGTCCACTGCTATGACTAAACGTCTTTCCACACTCCATGCATTTATATGGTTTCTCCCCTGTGTGGATCCTTTTATGGATAGTGAGTGTACTGGTATGAGGAAAGGTCTTTCCACATTCCATGCATTTATATGGTTTCTCCCCTGTGTGGATCCTTTTATGGGAAGTAAGCGTACTGCTACGAGCAAAGGTCTTTCCACATTCCATGCATTTATATGGTTTCTCCCCTGTGTGGATCATCTTATGGGAAGTAAGTGCACTGCTTTGAGCAAAAGTCTTTCCACATTCCATGCATTTATATGGTTTCTCCCCTGTGTGGATCATCTTATGGGAAGTAAGTGTACTGCTTTGAGCAAACGTCTTTCCACATTCTGTGCATTTAAATGGTGTCTCTCCCGAGTGGAGCATTTTGTGTCTTGTAAGTCGATAGTTCTCAGCAAAACTCTTTCCACACTCCATGCATTTATACGGCTTCTGCCCTGTGTGGATCATATTATGGGAAATAAGCTTACTTCTATGAGCAAAACTTTTTCCACACTCAATGCATTTATATGGTTTCTCCCCTGTGTGGATCATCTTATGGATAGTAAGTGAATTGCTATGAGCAAAGGTCTTTCCACAATGTATGCATTTATACGGCTTCTCCCCTGTGTGGATCATATTATGGGAAATAAGCTTACTTTTATGAGCAAAACTCTTTCCACACTCCATGCATTTATACGGCTTCTCCCCTGTGTGGATCATATTATGCAAAATAAGATTACGTTTTTCAGCAAAGGTCTTTCCACATTCCGTGCATTTATATGGTTTCTCCCCTGTGTGGAGCCTTTCATGGGAAGTAAGATGCCCGCTTGTTCTAAAACATTTTCCACATTCCAAACATTTATAAGGCTTCTTTTTTGTGTCAATTGCTTTTTGAGATGTAAGGAAGTTATTTCCAAGAATGAATGTCCCATTGTAATTTTTTCTGTTGTGTCTTCTTATAGCATCTTCTCCTTTGTTTTGCGTTACATCATGTTCATTTACTTGTACTTTAGCTTTGATTAGCTTCACACTTTTTGCAGTATATTTTTTCCTTTTTTTCTCTTGTTGGGCAAGAAAGTCTTGCATCGGTGCATCAGTGGAAGATGAGCTTTCATGTTTCCAATTCTTTGACTGGTTTCTCTCATGGCTTTCTAATTCCATTCGAATTCCAAACTTCTCCCTTCCATCTTTAGCATTGATCACTTGGAACAGTTCACAGGAATCTTGATTCTCCTGCCCATTATTACCTTCAAAGCAAAAGGGAAATGAAAATAAGGTTAGAGAAAAAGATCAAAGTGTAGAAAGTTAACTGAATTTCCTTCTGAATTTCTCCGAAATTCCATTAGGTTGTACGTTTGCATGCTTTCAGGGGTGTGATACAGATCTGATGATTTCTATATTCATGAGTCATGAAAGCTTTGAAAATATCTAGAAAACATCTCTTTCTTTACAATTAACTATTGTAATGTAATGTAAGATTGTGTGGGAAAATAGGAGGGGGGATATATTTAAGGGTTTGTATTTAAACAAAATAGCATTCTTCCGGTCGGTCAAGGTCAGGACGAATCTGCATCTGGAGAAGGAGTGGTTGGAGTGCTATCTCGAGATGGGACGGATGGAGATTGGTGTCATCCCTGGAAGCCATATTACCTTTGTGCCTTCAGGACCCAGGCCTGCCACAATCCTCCCGTGGGAAGTTGGAAGTTGGACTTACAGAGACCACTAGACAAGGGACGGAACACCAAGTAAGTAGTGGAGAGCCCCATCCAGCCTGTGGAATCGGAAGGAAGCCCAACTGGGGGTCTCGTCTCCCTCTCCAGAGGAAAGCAGCAGCAAGGATGACCCGATGTTGGGTGGAACCATCTGCCCTTTTGCCCTCAAGATTACCTTAACGGCCCCCGATGCCGGAGCCCAGGGGGAAGTGGAGGCAGTCATAGAGAGCAGCTGCACGCGATGCCTTATTAGCCCCCCAAATAGTTGAGCAATTAGACCTACGCATTTGCCCCCTACGGCAGCCCATTAGCTTCGAACAGGTAGACGGCTTCCTAATTGGTGGGCCCCGGCAGTGGTGAAATTTAAAATTTGTTACTACCAGTTCTGTGGGCGTGGCTTGGGGGGGCGAGGTAATGTGACTGGGTGGGCGTGGCCAAATATTTTTTTTTACTTTTAAAACCATTTTTTCTACAACCTCTTCGGCGAAGAGGTTGTAAAAAAATGCTTTCAAAAGGTTCTGACGATCCCAGCTGAGTTGACTGATCGGCAGAGGTTTTTTTTCTTTTAAAAGCCTCTGCCGATTAGGCAACTCAGCTTAGATCGTCAGAGGCTTTTAAAAGAAAAAAAGCCTCTGCCAATCAGGCAATTCAGCTTGGATTGTCAAAGGCTTTTAAAAGCATTTTTTCAGCCAAAGAGGTTGTAGAAAAAAATGCTTTAATTTTTTTTTTTAAAAAAACCTTCTTATGATTGCATGGGTCAGCTGGGCATGGGGGGGCAGCTACCGGTTCTCCAAACCACCCACCTTCGCTACCGGGTCTGGCGATCTGGTCCGAACTGGGAGCATTTCACCCCTGGGCCCCAGCCCCCAGACTCATGAAGCTTTTCAAGTTAGAACTGGGGTGCCACAAAGAGCTTCTCTGGTTCATAGCCGCCCCCAAAATGACAGACCCCATCATTTTGGGGCTCTCATGGCTCGATAGGTGGGGACCCACGATCTCCTGGGATGGTAGCCACAAGAAGATAGTCATTGGACTGGGCCTGTTGCCACTGATGGTGAGGTGAATTTTCCACCCCAGAGATCGTGACCCCGAAAGAAGGAATCCCTCCAGAAACTGCAGCCCTGGCCCAGGATGTCCAACCGGGCAGCCAGCAGGTGTCCAGAGAATATCGAGACTTGAGGTGGGGGGATGTTTAGCGAGGAGGGCTACAACTTCCTCCCTCCTCATCGGCCAACTGACTGCGTGATTGAATTTATACCAGGGGCAAAACTACCCAAGCCGAAGATGTGCTCAATGACTCCGACCGAAATGGAGGCGTTAAGGAAGTACATAGACACAAATCTAGCGCGAGGATTCATAGAGCCCACAAAATCCAAAGTGGCGGCCCCTGAACTTTTAAAAGAGAAGGACGGTGGGCTCTGCGTGGATTTTCATGAAATGAACACTATGTGCGTGGGGAACACCTACCCCCTCCCCCTCATGAAAGACATGCTCAATCACCTGTTGAAGGGCAAGGTATTCACCAAGCTGGACTTGAGGGAAGCCTACTACCATATAAAGATTAGGAAGGGGGATGAGTGGAAAACCGCATTCAACTGCCCGCTTAGCAGCTTCCAGATCAAAGTGATGCCATTTGGACTTCAGCCCCCCCCCCACCCTTCTGCAGTCTTCATCCAGTTTATTAACAAGACTCTGCATCAGCACCTATACAAGGAGGTTCTGGTGTACTCGGACGATATTCTCATATTCAGCAAAATGCTGGAAGAGTACATAAAGCTTGTCCGATAGGTGCTGAAGAAACTACTCGCCGCCAAGCTCTATGCCATCAAAGTGCGAGTTTCACAAGACTTCGCTAGACTACCTAGGCTACCAAATTTCTAGTGAAGGCATAGAGATGGACCCAGGCAAAGTTAAAGCTGTTTTGGATTTGCAACCCCCATGCACCCAAAAACAACTCCAGAGCTTCCTGGGGTTTGCCAACTTCTATAGGCAGTTCATCCCAGCTTTTGCTGAGGTGGCGCTACCCCTAACTGAACTGTTAAAAATGGGGTCCCCACCAACGAAGGCAAAGCCAACGCAGCCCATTGCCTGGACGATGGAGTGCCAGAGAGCTTTCGAAAACCTAGAGGCTGTTTACCCAAGAACCAATCCTGCAGCACCCAGACCCAGAGCAGCAATTCATCATCCAAGCCAATGCCAGCGTTGTGGCCGTAGCTGCCATGCTCATCCAAAGGAACACCAAAGGACAACTGTTGCCCTGCGCCTACGGATCCAAAAAACTCAATGATACGGAGAGGCGGTGGGCCATTTGGGAAAAGGAAGCTTATGCAGTTCGATGGGCTTTGCTCTCTTGGAGACACTTCCTGGAAGGCGGAAAGGTGCCTTTCGAGGTCTGGACTGACCACAAAAACCTCGAGGCCCTAAAGATCCCCCCGGAAATTGTCCCCCAAGTAAGTCCTCAATACTTCAGACGTGTCAAATTCAAACTGAAGTACATACCGGCAGGAAAAAACATTGGCGGACACGCTGTCAAGGAAACCTCAATTCGATAGCCACTGAGAGGAAGTGGCCCATGCCATAATCCCTCCCCCTTTGCAGCTGGCCGCCCAAGTCACCACCAGGAGCCAGGCTAGGCGACCACCTAATCCCGGCCGAGATGGATGGATAGCCAAACTAAAACCTGTGCTACTCGCAGTCTATGACAACCAAGGCGTCCTCACTCTGAAGGAGGGACTGGCGTGGAAGGGATCCAAATTGTATTTTCCAGCCAGCCTAAGACTCGAGGTACTCCAATGGAGCCACGACTCCAAACAGGCTGGCCATTTCAGGTTCCTGAAAACTCTACACCTCACTAGGAGACAATTTTGGTGGCCAAAAATGAGAGCGGAGGTGGAAGACTATGTTAGAACTTGTGCCACATGCACAGCGATGAAAAACATACCTGGCAAACCACCAGGTCTCCTGCAACAGGTGGCAGATCCTAGCACACCCTGGGAGGAAATCATAATGGACTTCATAGTTGAGCTCCCAGAAAGTGGGGGAAACACAGTGATCTGGACTGTCATTGATCGATTTTCAAAGGAAGCCCATTTCACTGCTTGCTCTGGACTACCCTCTGCAAAGAAATTGGCAAAGCTATTCGTCAAGCACATTTACCGACTACATGGAACACCACGCCACATAATTTCGAAGAGGAGTCCAATTCACAGCAAAGTTCTGGAGAGAGTTCCTGAGATCCATCGGGTCCACACACGGGCTCCGTTCGGCTTTCCATCCGAGCACGAATGGAGCCGCGGAACATGCAAACGCCATGGTGGAACAATACATCAAATGCTATGTGGATTACCAGCAGGAGAACTGGGCAGATTCACTGCCGTTTGCAGAAGTGGTGTACAACAATGCAATGAATTCTAGCACTGGACTCACTCCTTTCCAAATCACCAGCGGCATGGAATTTGTCCCCAAGCCAGAATTGCCGAGAGAGCCCCCCTCATCCATGTCATTGACAGAGTGGATGGAGTCGTTAAGAAAGGGGTGGGAGAATACCAAAAAGGCACTCTCCGAAGCATCAGCGGAATATAAAAAACAAGCAGATAAGCACCGCTTGCTTCAACCCCCCTTTCGGGTGGGGAATAAAGTTTTCTCTCCACAAAATACATAAAATTGAGACTGCCTAGTAGAAAGTTGGGTCCAAAATTCCTAGGTCCTTTTCTGATAGTGAAAATAATTAATCCGGTCACAGTGCAGTTAAGCCTCCCTTGCATATTAGTGAAAATACACTGTAGCTTACTCAAACGTTCCGTTGGGTCCAGTATAAGACCCCAAACCCAGCCACCTCCTCCTCCCATTGTGGTAGAAGGGGAGACCCACTACAAAATCAAGAAAATCTTAGACTCCAGACTATATACTGTAGAGGACAGTTACAATACCTTATACACTGGAAAGGTACCTTTGGCTGAGGCCACCTGCGATAAAAGCTGGAACGTCAAAGCAGATAGGCTGATTAAGTAATTCCATGATAAATACCCTGACAAGCCAAAGGGTCCCCCTGGGGTGGGGAGGGGTGGTTAAATGTGGATTAACTCCCCTGAATGTTATTTCCTTTACAGGCCCTTCTGAGGGGGGGGGGGGGGGTTCGCCTGTCATGCCTGGAAGCCATATTACCTTTGTGCCTTCAGGATCCAGGCCTGCCACTATCCTCCCATGGGAAGTTGGGAGGGGGGATTGCATGAGTGAAGTAGATATAGCCATAACAAACTTCTCTAGAGAAGTTCAAGGCCATGGTGTCCAGCAACTTTACAAAGAAGAAATTGGAGAATGTCTTCTGTTCAAGAAAGAACTGATTGGAGCTGTGTGGGACATGTGGAAGATGTGGGCAGGATCTTGAACTTTCTTTTGGGTGAGGAAAGCCCGGAAGCTTTCAGATTCGGGTTTTCCCAGATGTGCCAATATGACATCTCTAATAAAAGTTAGCTTTGAGGAACTTCAGGCCTCGGAGTTTGATTTCGTTGGGGGTGTTACTTGGAACCCTGACAATTGGAGCATGTGATTGACTGATGAGTGAGGGGATGGTTTGGGGTTTTTTGATTTACTGAGAGAAAACCCGGAACTCTCAGATTCAGGTTTTCCCAAGATGTGCCAGTATACCTACTCTAGTAAATGGAACTTTAAGAAAATGTTTGCCTCAGAGTTTTTAATTGGAGCGGAGGTTTTTCTGGAACACTGTCAATTACTCTGTCAGTTTTGAGTTAAGGAATAGAATAGAATAACAGAGTTGGAAGGGACCTTGGAAGTCTTCTAGTCCAACTCCCTGCTTAGGCAGGAAACCCTACACCACTTCAGATAAATGGTTATCCAACATCTTCTTAAAAACTTCCTGTGTTGGAGCATTCACAACTTCTGGAGGCAAGTTGTTCCACTAACTAAAAATCATTTTTGGCCTTCAAACGTCCTGTTTTCCACCTCCCTGGCATACAGAAGCACTCTGCAAGCCCAAAACGGGCTCATTTTGGGCCTCTCAAACCCTCTGCACATCCCATTTTCAGCCTCCCCGATGCCGGAGAGGGCAAAAACGGGACCCGCAAAGGCCTCCGCAGGCCAAAAGTGGGGCCCTTTTTGCCCACCAGGGAGGGCAAAAAAGGGACACACAGAGGGTTTGGGAGGCCAAAGAGGCCCGTATGTGCTCTATAAGACGCACAGACATTTCTACCCACTTTTTTGGGGGGGAAAAAGTGCATCTTATAGTCTGAAAAATACGGTAAGTCCAAGTGGGATGGGGTGGGGGAATAGGTAGGGTGAATGTTACAGCGCCTCTTCTGTCATTCGTAAGTGTGTCAGATGACCATGGTGCTGCAACACTCATAATTTCGGGACTGGGTCTCAAGTCTTAGGCGACCCTTGTGAAAGAGTCATTCGACCCCCAAAGGGGTCCCGACCCACAGGTTGAGAACCACTGATCTAAGGAAAGAGACATTAACTCTTTCCTTCCTTGGAGTATGAGAAGATCCTTTCCTTCTCCCGCCCAGGAGATGATATCTGATTAGTGGTTTTTTAATAAACAAATTAACTATAATTTGTCTTCTTGAACTCTCTGATTGGGGACTAGAGAACTCTTACCCAGAGAGGCCACGTTCCTATGGTTTTCAAGCATGACTTCCGAATGCAGCGCTTTCTGGTCAGGATCCAGCAGAGACCATTCCTCCTCAGAGAACGACACAGCCACCTCCTTGAAGGACACAAGACTCTCCTGAACATGGAAAAAACAGAACAGAACAGGAGGATTCGCAAGATCTGTTCATCTTCATGAATGATTTAGACAAGAGGAATGAAGGGGAACTCATCAAATTTGCAGACTAGACCAAATTGACAGGAATAGCAACACTCAAGATACAGAAGGATCCACAGATTTGGGCCTCATCTAAAAAGATGAAATCAACAGTGAGAAATGTAAGGTTCTACATTTAGGACAGAGATACGTACAATAACAGACCTCCGGATTTTTCATCGGGCCCTGAAAACCTATTTATTTCAACTAGCTGGGCTGGCTTGAGTTAAATTTTAAATTGATTTTAAATTGGGTTGTTTTAATTTACGGCTAAAATATTTAATTATTTTAAACTGCTTTTAAATTTTGTATGTTCTGTTTTTTACTTTGGCTGTTCACCGCCCTGAGTCCTATTGGAGAAGGGCGGTATAAAAATGGAAACAAATAAAATAAATAA
Source organism: Pituophis catenifer annectens (assembly GCF_029215685.1). Classification (NCBI taxonomy): domain Eukaryota; kingdom Metazoa; phylum Chordata; class Lepidosauria; order Squamata; family Colubridae; genus Pituophis; species Pituophis catenifer. The sequence continues at coordinate 5,013,942 of NW_027256882.1, forward strand.
ATAAATAAGAATAGGTGATACCTGGCTGAAGAGTAGCAAGGGCAACAGGGGTCTTGGAGTCCTAGTGGACATCCACTTAAACATGAGTCAGCAGTATGCTACAGTTACCAAAAAGAAAGAAAAAAACCCAACAGAATCATAGGCTGCATTAAGAGGGATAGAATCAAGATGACATGAAGTGTTAGTAACACTTTATAATGTCTTTGGAAGACCACACTTGGAATATTGCATCCAGGTTTGGTTGTCAGATGTAAAAAGTATCTTGAGACTCTAGAAAGAATGCAGAGAAGAGCAATAAAAATTATTAGTGGACTGGAGGCTAAAACATATAAAGAACGGTTGCTGGAATTGGGTATGTCTAGTTTCATGAAAAATAGGACTAGGGCAGTGATGGCTAACTTTTCTTCCTTGGGTGCCGAAGGCACGTGCGCGATAATGCATGCGCGTGGCCACACCCATAATGGAATGCCCCCCGTTGCAGGGGCCGTCCCCCCACACATGCACACGTGAACCTCCCCTGCTGCTTGCCCCCCTGCGTATTCACACACACGCACACACGCACACCGCGTGCTCCCTTTTGGGCCTAGCACGCCTCCCTGAAGCCTCTGGAGGCTGGAAAGGGTTTCCTGGAGCCTCCGGGAGGATGAAAACGGCCCATTTCCGAACTTCCAGAAGGCTGTTTTTCACCCTCCACAGGCTCTGCACGAGCCCTGTCCGTGAAGTTTCCGAAAGATGCCCTAATTAATTCATGAGCCACAAGCCAACCTTCACAAGAAATACAGTCATTTATTAGGAGCACCATTTTGGCAATATTTGGATGCAGTTAGAACTAATCCTACGTAGATTTACATTCCCCTATGACCCTCTCTCTCCCCTCCTCCCTGGCCATGTTCATAAATCACATTCTCCAATTAACCACTTTGACTGGCTGTGAAACCCAAAACTCTTCTACTGATTGCGGTAGAAAAGCATCTGTGGAATGTAGTTTCAGTTAGAGAAATCAATCAGCTCAATCAGTTCTCCCTCCCTCCTGCTCATGGCAACTTGAAAGCTTTGCAAGTTGACATTCGGCTCCCCTCACTTCCCAAGGGCGACCTGTGCAAAGCAAAAAAAATTTGAATACAGATGTAGAGTTTAGGGACGCGACCCACCACCCGGCTTGTTTGGATTTTCCGTGTGAAATTTGGCTATAAGGCGATCAGCCTGAATGTTTCGACTCTTTACCCAAGATGCCTCTGATAAGGGGTAACCCTTCCACTTCATTAAATATTGGAGTTTTCTCCTGTGCCACCTCAAATTGAGGATTTTTTGCACCTCATAATGGGTCTGGCGCCCTATGACCACGGGGTATGGGGGCTTCGGGTAGTGGCCTCAGGGTTGATCCGACCACGGGTTTTAAGAGGCTACAATGGAATACCGGGTGTATCTTCCCTAGCAGCCGGGGCAATTTCAATTGCACCGTGACCGGGTTGATTATCTTTACTATGGGAAATGGTCCCATAAACTTTGGCCCCCGTTTCTTGCTAGGGAGTTTTAACCTCAAATATTTTGTGGAGAGGTAAACTTTCTCCCCCAATTGAAATGGCCATTGGGGAGCTTGGTGTTTGTCTGCCTGTTTCTTATAGGTTTGTGCCACTTTAGCTAGTGCTTTCTTGACATTTTCCCAGGTTGCTTTCAGTGCGGCCATCCAATTGGTCAAGCTGACTGAGGAAGGGGGCTCCCTTGGGTACTCAGGCATTGGGACGAAGTCCATGCCGCTCACTACCTTGAACGGGGTTAGCCCCGTTACAGGCACCTCTACTTTCAGAAACCCGATCCAGGCGCTGGTGGGTGGGTAGGTGGGTGGGATCAAGGGTTAACTTTTCAGCACCCACCCCATCATGGGATCAAAACCCAATTGGCTTCTCTGCGTCCCAAGGACACCCCCCTCCTGCGCTCAGCAGCCACTTCTACCATCTTCGCTGTCTTGCGCCCAACCTGAGCCATCTACCATCTCCGGGCAACATCCAGCATAGCCGCTCACGCTGGCAAAGGCTGGTGCAACCCTCTCCTGCCACTTCTTCCAAGGGAGCATGACCGCTTCTCAGCCAGCGCACCTCTTACTGTTTACCGCACTCTCCTCTGGTCCTTCTGGGGGCAGTTCACTTGCCTGCCGGCAGCTTCTCCTGGCTGCAAGAGGTGAGGGGGCACACCGGAACCCAGAAGAGGGAAAAGAGCAGAGCTGCTGGCTAAGCTGGGGCTTCTCTGTCTCCCCACCCGAGTGGCCCCAAACCTCCGGCGGTGAGGTAGGGAAGCCCGAGGCTGGTATTCCAGCTGCCGCCGGGGAAGTGGCAGTGCGAGAACCACTGTTGCCAGGGGTGAGGGGGTGGCAGCAGTAAGGACAGGAGAGCTGGGGCTTTCCTCCCCCCCCCCCGCCGGAGGCTTGGGGCCACGCCAGAAGCCTGTTCGGGTGGGGAGACAGGGAAGCTCTCAGCTCCAGTGAAAGGAGCAGCCAGTGGTGTAGAGAGGATGGCAGCAGGCTGTGGCAGTAGGTTGTTTGTCCTGGGGAATAGGCAGCGGCGGCTCCTCATTCTCCTGCCAGCTTTGAGCTCTGGGCAGCATCCAGCCAGCCATGCCTGGCATCCCCCTGCAGCAGCCCACGTGGATCCCAGGCAGCACAGCTTCAGGGCCTTCCCTCGCGGTGTCGGTGACAGGGCAGGCAGGCAGGTGCAGGAGAGCGACTGGGGCAGTGCTCCTTGCTGGCAAGGGAATGGATTTCCGGGGGCACGCATGCGCATTGTCCAGCTAGTCGTCTGTTTACTGGTATGCATGCGTGCACGTCAATCAGCTGGCCGGCTGATCTTCCAGTTTCTGGCACTGCCGCAAACATGAAAGCCAGCTGATCATCATGCACGCATGCGCACTAGTAACTAGAAGACTAGCAGGCCGATGCGCATGCGTGTGCCAGTAACCCGGAAGAGGAATGGGCGACGCTGCGCATGCCAGGTGAAATGGCTCTGCGTGCCACTTCCGGCATGCATGCCATAGGTTCACCATCACGGACCTAGGAGAACAAGATAACCAGAGGAAGCTATGTTGGCTGACAGGAACTTAAACCTGCTACTCTGCTCTCCATGTTGTGGAAGAACACAAAAATAATCCAGGCCAAACAAGGGGTGGGGGGAATAGAAGGAGGGAGCCCTCTGCACACCCACCTCACTTCCTGAATGGAGAAAACAAATCTAATCACTTTTCTATGTCTTACCTGATTTGGAGAGTCAATCGCTGTTTGATCCCCATCAGAAAAACCAGAAAGCTTCATTCTTTGTTTCTCTGTAAGGAATAAATAATTTCAAAATGCATAATTAACAAAATAGGTGGAGCTATTCTATAGAAGAGAAGAGAGAACAAAGTTAAGACAGATGGGCAATCGGACGATCTTCCATTACCTCCTGTGGTGTCCGGACTTGGATCTTCCCAAGGGATCCTCCTGAAAAAAGGCTCCTGAGGGGGATTTGATGGGTTCTTCTTTCCCTCAGGATCGCTTATCTCCACAGTGCAACACTTCAAATAGTAGGAAGGAAAAAAGAAGCAGAATTAATGTACGTCACATGACACAAAGTTGATTCTTATATTCAGAACACAACCTCAAAGCCCCCAATATCCATCTGTGAGGTTGAGTGAAAAAACAAGGGAAGAATTGCCTACAAGCATTGGTGAATTGCCACATATGATGAATGCCAGAGAAGTTTGGGAAGGAGGGGTGAAGTATTCAAACACTTCCTCTATTCCCTTCTGAGCTCCCTAAAGTCTCTCACCTGCAACTGGACCTGCTCCTTCTGCTCCTCCGCCTGGCTCAGGAGGAGGCCTTCCGCCAGGGCCACCGCCTGGGAGCTGGTCTCTGCTCCACACTCCCGCACCCAGCCCTCCATCTCTGGGGGCAGGAGAGCCAGGAGCTGTTCCAGAACCACCAGGTCCAGCATCTGGGCTTTGGTGAGCTTTTCTGGTCTCATCCATCGCCTGCAAAAGCCATGGAGTCGGCTGCAAAGTCCTCGGAGACCCTCAGCCTCCCGGTATTGGATGGAGGTCCAGGACTGAACATCGGAAGGTAGGATGGTTTCCTCCTCCAGGATCTTCTGCCCAGTTCTTGTCCAGAGCTTCCCCCACTTCCTAGGCTGAGCAGCTGAAGGGCCTTTTCGGCTTCCCTCTTTTCCAAAAGGTTGTGTCTCCATCCTTTCTGTGACCTGCAGAGCAACTCCAAATGGCTCCAAGGACTCTGGTGGGTCTCCAGATGCCTTTTCCTTCACGGGACCATTTCTGGTGCTGCAGGATTGATCCTTGCAAAGGATTCCGCTCTTTTTCTTCTCCCCCCAAGAGAAAAGCTTGCCTTGCAAGGGCCACAAATGGCTTCCAGTTTCTGTATCTGAGATGGGAAGAAAAAGAAACGCCAAGAATTGGAAAGTGGAATTCAGCCACTGAGCGACCTTCCCCCAACTTGCCAGGAGCCCCAAGCGGCTCATCCCAGCGCAGGGCCCAGGTCCCCCCGAGCAGGGCCGGGAAGGAGACAGCTGGAGAGGCCGCCCAGCTTCTCTCCCCCGACTTGGACTCTTCCCCGGATCGCCGCCGCCTTCCCGGCATCCCCGCTTTCCCCTGCAGGGAGAGGGCGGCAGGGGAACATGGGACCCGGGAAGAGCCCCCCCCCTCACCCGAGGCACGTCTGGATGTCCCCCCGCTAGACTCTCCCGCAGCCTCTCCGCCTCCTCCGGGCCTCCAGGAGTTAAGGCGAGCGAGTGCAAAATCCTAGAGAGGCAAGGCTCCAGTGGGCCAATGGGGAAGCGCCTGGAGTTCCCTTCCCTTGGCGGAGGGCGCCCCCTGGTGGACTTGGCGCGAAGTGCCAGGATGGTAGAAAGGGCGGGAAAGAGGAGCGCAATGGAGGGGGAAGGGCGAGAGCGGGGATGATGGGCTTGAGAGTAGGGGAAAGAAAGGCCCCTCTCTATGCCTCCCTGTCTCCACAGGCGGCTCTTTCTCCATCTTCCTCTACTTTCCTGTCCAGGAACCGTCTGTGGAGATGGAGAAAAACCTCTCCGGAGCCTCCCTGAAGAACAGCCGCCCTGAAGCTCGGCGGAGATCAGAGGAAGCCTCAAAAGGGTCCAAATCCTGTCAGGAACGGGCGGGCGGTCAGAAGACGAGGACCGGGGGGCTCTCTGGGGGACTCCGGCCTGAAGGGGAGGAAGGTAGGAGACGGGCAGGGAGGCCTCCATGAGGGAAAAGGATTGGAAAGGGACCGAGTAGGGAGAGGAAAAGGCTCCGCAATGGAGGAAAAGCTGGAAACCTCTGGAGAGGCCAGAAATTTTACCTCAGAACGAGGCTCCTTCTTTTCCCGCTTCTCTCCCTCCTCCTTCAGGTGACGTCACAGGGGACTCTGCCCGGAGACCGATGACGTTCCAGCAGCGGGGATTCCCATTGGTCCAAAGTCCGAGGAAAAGGCTCCAATCCAGAAGCGCCGATTCCTCCTCTGGGGCTCCTGGCAGGGACGCCCCCTCCCATCCAGACCCCCCGATTCCTCCTCTGGGACTGGGAGCCTCCGCGTCTTTCCCCCCTCCCTTTGGGGCGCTTGTGGGGCAGCCTCCATGGCCCTGATGCTGCTGGTGGGGGCGCTGGCCCCGGTGCCCGAAAGCGAAGGGGGGAAGGAGGGGGAGGAGAGGGTCGGGGGCCCCTTTGTGACCGTCCCTTTCAGGTGGTCTTGGGGGGGGGCTGTTTGGGGAGGGGGAGAGGAGAGAGCCCTGAATGGGAAGGAGCTGCTGTGTCCAGACGTTCTGAGCAAGAGAGACGCGGGTTCCAAGGAGGGAAGCCACCTTTCTCGTCTGGAATATCAGGCTTGGGAGGGCAGAGAAGGAGGGGGACCAATGGGAATCCTCCCTTCGTCAGCGTCATCGGTCTCCGGGCAGAGACTCCCTTGACTTCACCCGATGGAGGGGAGTTCGGCGCAGAGAGAGAAGCGGAGAAAGGGGGGCGAGGGGGCTTCGGTCTTGGTTGGCCCGCAGCTCAAGGGGGGTTCATGCCAGCCCCGAGTGGCATAAGAAGGGGGAAAAAAAGGAAAAATTCTGCTGGGTGCGGGGGGGGGGGAGGGAGTGGGAAAGCATAATCTTTGCTCCGATCCTTTTCCAAGCTGAGCGGAGGGCAAGAAATGCCGACCCCCCTTTGGGAAAATGTCCCCCTCGGAGAGAAGCCGAAGCCCCCGCCCCCATCCCGAGAGCCATGGGCTCCACCTCCATGCGAGGGAGGGGAGGGGAGGGTCAGTGGGGACCAGGCAGCCCTTGGGGGGGGGGCAGCTGCAATCTGGCTCCATCCCTAGAGTGGGGGGGGGGGTTGGGACCCCAGAGCTGCCAGAGAAAACCCTGAGGATGCTCAGACTGCGAAAGAGACAGATTTTCCCCTGAGGGATCTTGGAGGAAGAGCCTTTCCTGGATTGGGCCCTTTTCAGCCTTGGCCCTCCGAGCCCCTCCCCGACTCTGGGGCTCCCCCCATGCCTCTTGGGGAAGCCCTCCCATCACCGAGGAGACCCTCCGCCTGCTCCTGGGGGATTCCTGCCTTCCCCTCTTTAGTCCTCCCCCAAGTGAGGGACCCTCCCCCTTCCCCTCCCCCAAATGAGCAGGAGAAAGACCGGAGGCCCCTTTCAGAGAAGGACCAGGGACCCTTCGGCACCTCCCGGGACAGGTTTTTTTTTTTTATATTTGATTTATATGCCGCCCTTCTCTGGAGACTCAGGGCGGCTTACAATGTGCTAAGCAATAGCCTTCATACTTTTGTATATATTTATACAAAGTCAGCTTATTGCCCCCACAAACTGGGTCCTCATTTTACATACCTTAGAAAGGATGGAAGGCTGAGTTAACCTTGAGCCTGGTGAGATTCGAACTTACAGTGATTGCAGACAGCTGGTGTTAATCACAATGCTTTTAGTCTGCTGAGCCACCAGGTTCCAGTTTGGGAACCTAAAAGGGCATCTAGCCCCCCCTCACCTGGGACACGTCTGTATGTCCCCCCCCCCCCCGCCTGACTCTCCCACAGCCTCTCCGCCTCTTCCAGGCCTCCAGGGGTTAAGGAGAGTGAGTGCTAAGTCCTAGAGAGGCAAGGCTCCAGTGGACCAATGGGGAAGCGCCTGATGTCCACTTCTCTGGGCGGAGGCTGCCCCCTGGTGGACTTGGCGCGAACTGCCGGGATGGTAGAAAAGGCGGGAAAGAGGAGAGCGTCTGAGGGGAAGGGAGAGGGTGGGGATGATGGGCTTGGGAGTAGGAGGAAAGGCCTCTCAATGACTCCCTGGCAGACAAAGGTCTCGGCGTCTCCAGTGGTGGCTCTGTCTCCGTCTCCCTCTCCTTTCCTGTCCAGGAACCGTCTGTGGAGATGGAGAAAAAACTCTCCGGAGGATGTGAACTCTAGAACCCCTCTAGACTGGCACCCACCAATCAGGGACTTCTCAGACCATGTAATCACGCAAGTAGACGGGCCGTTTTTGGGCGCGACTTGACCTGCGCAGTTCAGTTGACTCGGCGCCTTCGCAGCAAGAGGTTGAGTTCTGTGTCTCTCCCAGGGGAACTCAATCTCAGCTCAATCTCTGGCCCTCCCACGCCTCTTTCGTTCCTGCGCACGCTTCTCCCTCCGACGTTGCCTAGGATCAAGCCAGGATTCATCATCCTCACTCCCTATCTGTTGTTGTTCTGATATTCTTTCCTCCTGGCATATCCCAGATTGTTCCTCTTGGCCTTCGGATGGAACCTGAGGCATTGCCAGAGAGGAGGGTCCTGGAGAGGGAGGCCTTGTCAGTTCCTCCCCATCACCTTGTGAGTCCTCCTCCTCTGTTAGGACAGGCTTGGGAGTCGGGGTCACAACACAAGATTAGGTTTACAACCCTTAATGCCTTTTTGGCGATGTTGGTACAGTGGGCTTTGGCCCTTAGATCATTTGATGAGTACACCAAGGTCCTTGATAGAATGAGGGTCATCTACAAGATCATGTCCACTTAGCTTGTATTTAGGGTTCTGATCCTTTTTGCCAATATGTAAGACAGAGCATTGATGTGCCCCACCTGGTACCCCCACTGGGTCTGGGTCTCCAGCATCACCTGGAGCTGGTAGGTCCAGTCTCCATTCTGGAGATCTTACCCAAAGGCCACACCTTCCTTTTCCGGCCACCCATTCTTCAGCCACTGGACCTCAATGGGTAAAATCTCGTCGTGGTGCAGAGGAGGATGGTGTTGGGGGAAGTGGGGTCCATCTTGGTGGGGGAGATGGTGACAGTGGGCTTGGCTGGAGGGAAGGAAGAGAAGGAGGCACATGAGAGACCCAGAAGGAACACTAAGTTGGTTTCTTCAGATGCCACATGGGGCTGACCGTGTCCAGAGCCCTGGCAACCCTCTGATTCCAGGATGCACCAAGGCTTTGGCAGCACCATGCCAAGATCCTTGCTGAGACGGGCATTTGGGGGAATGTAGAGGGAGACTCCCCAGACCAGGATCTCCCTGCAGCTGGCCGGCCTCCTTCCAGGTGGGGAGGAGTCTGAGTCCCAGATGGCAGCTTGCCCGGGATGGGGGTGGCAGGGAGTGTGGAAGGGATGGGGGAGGATCTTGGGGAAAGGGAAGGTGGAGGCAGGTGGAGGCTGAGGAGATCAGGCATATCCCAGAATCACTGCAGAGCCTTGGACTGGATCCCTCTTGATGTGGTGTGGTCTTACTAAGGCTTTATAAAACAGTACTAATACTTCACATGATTTTGATTCTGTGCCTCTGTTTATACAATCAAGGATTATATTAGCTTTTTTGGCTGCTGACATGCACATGACTTACGTGTAAGTGATCATTGGTTCGGACTTCCAAGTTCCCTCTCACAATTACTGGGGGTTTTTTTTGGAATTTTTTAAAAATTTATTTTAAACATAAAACATATCTTTTTAGAGCAAAAGTTTGATCCGGTATAAAATAAGTATAGATTCCGAATTTCATCCATTACCATCTTAAAGAAGAAAAAAAGAAGAAAAAGTAAAAAAATAAAGAAAAAATAGTTCTAAATCCAATTTTTCCATTCAATCTAACATCTTGTTCTAACATTTAACATTCTATTAAATATCACCCTAAATCTTAAATTCCAAATCTAAACAGCTTTTTATAATATTCATTTATCATTTTAACAATCAGTATTTCATATATTTCCCTTACTTCAAAGACCCAAATTCAATCAGTATTTCTTCAAAATTGCATCTAAAAACCAACGCAAAGTATTTTACTCCTCTCTTACAAACCGTTCAAGATCAATTCACTTTAAAATTTACTTCTAAGATATCTCCTTCACTCCTCCTAGGTTTATTTTTAACTGAATTACAGCTTGGTTAGCTGATTTCCAGGGATGCTTCCCTCCACTCCTAATCTTATTTAATGGCTGGATCACAGTTTGATTTTAACTGCTCTCCAACATTTTACTGTTTTTGAGCTAGGTTTCAAGTAATCTGTTTTTCCTGCCCAGGTGTAAAATCTTACTTTTCTCCACATTAACTTTCATTTTGTTGGATTCAACCTTGTCTCATTTGGATCAGAAAGGTAAAATATGCATACACATACAAATCTATAGAGACATGGTGGGTCAGTGGTTAGAATGCAGTACTACAGACTAATTGTCCACAGACAGGAGTTCGATCCTGACCGGCTCATGGTTGATTCAGTCTTTCATCCTTCCGAGGTGGGTAAAATGAGGACCCAGATTGCTGGGGATCATATGCAGACTTTGTAAACTGCTCAGAGTGTGGTAAAACATTGTGGAGTGGTATGTAAGTCTAAGTGGAATTGCTACTGCAATATAGTTTCTCCCGAGCGTGGATCCTTTTATGAGAAGATGACTATCCTAAGCAAAGCTCTTTCCACATTCCATGCATTTATATGGCTTCTCCCCTGTGTGGATGATCTTATGGGAAATAAGACTACATCTATGAGCAAAGGTCTTTCCACACTCCATGCATTTATATGGCTTGTCTCCTGTGTGAATCTTTTTGTGATTTCCAAGTTTACCATTCTCAGTAAATGTCTTTCCACATTCCATGCATTTATAATATTAAAGGGAAAAATTGAATTTGATTAAGATTAGAGATGAGAATGAAGGATAATATTGGTTTTTTTAAAAAAATAGATGAGGAATAAATATGACAAAAAGGAAATATAGAAATTGTAAATTTAATTGAAATGACTAAACATTGTTTAAATTTGTGAACCAGCCAAACACTCAGTTGAAAGAAAATACATTGTCTCTTTGTATGTGTGTCTAAATTAAAAAAAAAAAAAGATAGGTGCGTCTTATACTCCTGTGCGTCTTATAATCCGAAAAATACGGTAGTTTCTCCTGAGTGGATCCTTTTATGAGAAGTAAGGTGACTATTCTAAGCAAAGCTCTTTCCACACTCTATGCATTTATATGGCTTCTCCCCTGTGTGGATCATCTTATGGGAAATAAGATGACCTCTTTGAGCAAATGTCTTTCCACATTCCATTCATTTATACGGCTTCTCCCCAGTGTGGATCCTTTTATGGATAGTAAGTATACTGCTATAAGCAAAGGTCTTTCCACACTCCATGCATTTATATGGTTTCTCCCCTGTGTGGATCCTTTCATGGGAAGTAAGTCCACTGCTCATAACAAAGGTCTTTCCACACTCCATGCATTTAAATGGTTTCTCTCCTGTGTGGATCATTTTATGGGAAGTAAGCGTACTTCTACGAGCAAAGGTCTTTCCACAATCTATGCATTTATACGGCTTCTCCCCTGTGTGGATCCTTTCATGGGAAGTAAGTCCATTGCTCAGAACAAAGGTCTTTCCACACTCCATGCATTTATATGGTTTCTCTCCTGTGTGGATCCTTTCATGGGAAGTAAGTCCACTGCTATGACTAAACGTCTTTCCACACTCCATGCATTTATATGGTTTCTCCCCTGTGTGGATCCTTTTATGGATAGTAAGTGTACCGCTATGAGGAAAGGTCTTTCCACATTCCATGCATTTATATGGTTTCTCCCCTGTGTGGATCCTTTTATGGGAAGTAAGTGTACCTCTACGAGCAAAGGTCTTCCCACATTCCATGCATTTATATGGTTTCTCCCCTGTGTGGATCCTTTTATGGATAGTAAGTGCACTGCTTTGAGCAAACGTCTTTCCACATTCCATGCATTTATATGGTTTCTCTCCTGTGTGAATCATCTTATGGGAAATAAGTTTATGTCTTTCGGCAAAGGTCTTTCCACATTCCGTGCATTTATATGGCTTCTCCCCTGAGTGGAGCATTTTGTGTCTTGTAAGTCGATAGTTCTCAGCAAAACTCTTTCCACACTCCATGCATTTATACGGCTTCTGCCCTGTGTGGATCATATTATGGGAAATAAGCTTACTTTTATGAGCAAAACTCTTTTTACATTCCATGCATTTATACGGCTTCTCCCCTGTGTGGATCCTCTTATGGGAAATAAGATTATGTTTTTGAGCAAAGGTCTTTCCACATTCCGTGCATTTATAGAGCTTCTCTCCAGTGTGAATCCTTTCATGGGAAGTAAGATGCCACCTTGTTCTAAAACATTTTCCACATTCCAAACATTTATAAGGCTTCTTTTTTGTGTCAATTGCTTTTTGAGATGTAAGGAAGTTATTTCCAAGAATGAATGTCCCATTGTAATTTTTTCTGTTGTGTCTTCTTATAGCATCTTCTCCTTTGTTTTGCGTTACATCATGTTCATTTACTTGTACTTTAGCTTTGATTAGCTTCACACTTTTTGCAGTATATTTTTTCCTTTTTTTCTCTTGTTGGGCAAGAAAGTCTTGCATCGGTGCATCAGTGGAAGATGAGCTTTCATGTTTCCAATTCTTTGACTGGTTTCTCTCATGGCTTTCTAATTCCATTCGAATTCCAAACTTCTCCGTTCCATCTTTAGCATTGATCACTTGGAACAGTTCACAGGAATCTTGATTCTCCTGCCCATTATTACCTTCAAAGCAAAAGGGAAATGAAAATGATAACAAGGTTAGAGAAAAAGATCAAAGTGTGGAAAGTTAACTGAATTTCCTTCTGAATTTCTCCGAAATTCCATTAGGTTGTACGTTTGCATGCTTTCAGGGGTGTGATACAGACCTGATGATTTCTATATTCATGAGTCATGAAAGCTTTGAAAATATCTAGAAAACATCTCTTTCTTTACAATTAACTATTGTAATGTAATGTAAGATTGTGTGGGAAAATAGGAGGGGGGATATATTTGAGGGTTTGTATTTAAACAAAATAGCATTCTTCCGGTCGGTCAAGGTCAGGACGAACCTGCACCTGGAGAAGGAGTGGTTGGAGTGCTGTCTCGAGATGGGACGGATGGTGATTGGTGTCATGCCTGGAAGCCATATTATGTTCATGCCTTCAGGACCCAGGCCTGCCACAATCCTCCTGTGGGAAATTGGGAAGGGGGATTGTATGAGTGAAGTAGATATAGCCATAACAACGTTCTCTAGAGAAGTTCAAGGCCATGGTGTCCGGCAGCTGTACAAAGAAGAAATTGGAGGACGTCTTCTGTTCAAGAAAGAACTGATTGGAGCTGTGTGGGACATGTGGAAGATTGGGCAGGGTCTTGAACTTTCTTTTGGGTGAGGAAAACCCGGAAGCTTTCAGGTTCGGGTTTTCCCAGATGTGCCAATATGACATCTCTAATAAAAGTTAGCTTTGAGGAACTTCAGGCCTCGGAGTTTGATTTCGTTGGGGGTGTTACTTGGAACCCTGACATTAACCTGAATCTGCCTTAAAGTTAAAGCAGCTTCCTCAAATCCTGGGGAGCTGTTTGGGGTCCTGAGCCCCAAGCGCCAACTTGACCCCAGGCGTTGCAAAGACTCAGGGAAGATGGAGGAGAAAAAGAAGCCTATGGAGGGAGCAGCAGGCACGGGCTCAGCAACTGTTCCTGAGACCATCTACTCTCCGTCCCCTGGGATGATGGAAGCGATAAAGGCAGCGGAGGCTGCCCACCAATCAGGCCCCTGGCCTAAGGAGTAACTGCTGAAGTGGAATTTGCAGTATGATTTGACAGCGCAAGGTGAAGCCAGTGGAATCATCCTGATTCGAGGAGAGATGTGGGAACCGCGATGGGAACCATCACAGCCGCCGCGCCATCGGCACTCTGAGGAATGGGGACTTCTGCCGCCGTCGCACAGCCAATCCCTAGCTGGTCTGCTGGAGCAGTTGAGCCGACTCAGAGTAAGTGGGATGCCCAAGCCTGCCCATACCGGGCTGTTAGGGTGGACTTTGGCGCAACCAACATTCACTTTCCCGAGCCAGGGGCCAGCAGCACACTGGACTGAAGCGACGACTTTTCACTCGGTCCCAAGTTGCTAGACCCCTGGCCTATAGTATAAGGGGAACACCAACCTTTATACAAGCGTGGTATGAGAATGCGATGGATCTGGATCTCCACCCTCCCAAGAAGCCGGCTGCTGAAAAGCCAGCCAAGCGGCCCCTCAGGCAACGATTGCAGCCAAAGAAGCCCATAGAACCGCCACCCGTGAGTCCCAGGACCATCAAGTGCTACTGGTGTGGTCAACAGGGCCATCGGGCGTCGGAATGCTTGGCTACAGCACCCCTGACCCAGGCGAAGTCCCCTCCATGGGCGGGACCTAAGAAAACCCCACAGAGACCACCAGACAAGGGACGGAACACCAAGTAAGTAGTGGAGAGCCCCATCCAGCCTGTGGAATCGGAAGGAAGCCTAACTGGGGGTCTTGTCTCCCTCTCCAGAGGAAAGCAGCAGCAAGGACGACCCGATGTTGGGTGGAACCATCTGCCCTTTTGCCCTCAGGATTACCTTAATTACCTTAATTACCCCCAAGGCCAGAGCCCAGGGGGAAGTGGAGGCAGTCATAGACACCGGCTGCACGCGATGCCTAATTAGCCCCCCAAATAGTAGAGCAATTAGGCCTATGCACTTGCCCCGTATGGCAGCCCTTTAGCTTTGAACAGGTAGACAGCTTCCTAATTGGTGGGGCCCCAGCAGTGGTGAAATCTAAAATTTGTTACTACCAGTTCTATGGGCGTGGCTTGGTTGGGGGGGGGTTAATGTGACTGGGTGGGCGTGGCCAATTTTTTTTAACTTTTAAAACCATTTTTTCTACAACCTCTTTGGCGAAGAGGTTGTAAAAAAATGCTTTCAAAAGGTTCTGACGATCCCAGCTGAGTTGACTGATCGGCAGAGGTTTTTTTTCTTTTAAAAGCCTCTGCCGATCAGGCAATTCAGCTTGGATCGTCAGAGGCATTTAAAAGAAAAAAACCCTCTGCCGATCAGGCAACTCAGCTTAGATCATCAGAGGCTTTTAAAAGAAAAAAAGCCTCTGCTGATCTGGCAACACAGCTTGGATCGTCAAAGGCTTTCAAAAGCCTTTGATGATCCCAGCTGAGCCGCACAATCATCAGAGGATTTTAAAACCTTTTTTTCAGCCGAAGAGGTTGTAGAAAAAATGCTTTAAATTTTTTTTAAAAAAACCCTCTGATGATTGTGTGGGTCAGCTGGGCATGGGGGGCGGGCAGGGATTTTTGCTACTGGTTCCCCAAACCACCTGCCTCCATCACTACCGGATCGGGCAATCCGGTTTGAACCGGGAGCATTTCACCCTGGGCCCCAGCCACCAGACTCATGAAGCTTGTCAAGTTAGAACTGGGGTGCCACAAAGAGCTTCTCCGGTTCATAGCTACCCCCAAAATGATAGACGTCATAATTTTGGGGCTCTCATACTTGATAAGTGGGGACCCACGATCTCCTGGGATGGTAGTCACAAGAAGATAGTCATTGGACTGGGCCTGTTGCCACTGTTGGTGAGGTGAATTCCCCACCCCAGAGATCGTGACCCCGAAAGAAGGAATCCCTCCAGAGACTGCAGCCCTGGCGCAAGATGTCCCGCCGGGAGGCCAGCAGGTGTCCAGAGAATATCGAGACTTGAGGGGGGGATATTTAGCGAGGAGGACTGCAACTTCCTCCCTCCTCATTGCCCAACTGACTGCGCGATTGTGTTTGTACCGGGGGCAAAACTACCCAAGCCGAAGATATACTCAATGACTCCGACCGAAATGGAGGCATTAAGGAAGTACATAGACACAAATCTAGCGCGAGGATTCATAGAGCCCAAAAAATCCAAAGTGGCGGCCCCTGCACTTTTTAGAGAGAAAGCCGGTGGGACGAGGCTCTGCGTGAATTTTCGCAGTATTAACACCATATGCGTGGGGAACATCTACCCCATCCCCCTCATGAAAGACATGCTCAATCACCTGTTGAAGGGCAAGGTGTTCACCAAGCTGGACTTGAGGGAAGCCTACTACCATATACAGTTTAGGGAGGAGATGAGTGGAAAACTGCATTCAACTGCCCGCTTAGCAGCTTCCAGTTCAAAGTAATGCCATTTGGACTCCCCACCCACTTGCAGTCTTCATCCAGATTATGAACAAGATTCTGCATCAGCACCTATACAAGGAGGTTCTGGTGTACTTGGACGATATTCTCATATTCAGCAAAACGCTGGAAGAGTACATAAAACTTGTCCGGTATAAGACCCCAAAACCAGCCACCTACTCCTCCCATTGTGGTAGAAGGGGAGACCCATTACGAAATCAAGAAAATCTTAGACTCCAGACTATATAGAGTACCTTATACACTGGAAAGGGTACCCTTTGGCTGAGGCCACCTGGGATAAAAGCTGGAACATCAAAGCAGATAGGCTGATTAAGTAATTCCATGATAAATACTCTGGGCTCATTTTGGGCCTCTCAAACCCTCTGCGCATCCCATTTCCAGCCTCCCCGATGCCGGAGAGGACAAAAACGGGACCTGCAAAGGCCTCCGGAGGCCAAAAGTGGGCCCGTTTTTGCCCTGCAGAGTGCTTCTTGATGCCAGGGAGGACAAAAAAGGGACGCACAGAAGGTTTGGGAGGCCAAAAAGAGGCGCGTATGTGCTCTATAAGACGCAAAGACATTTCCACCCACTTGTTTTTTGGGGGAAAAGTGCATCTTATAGTCTGAAAAATACGGTAAGTCCAAGTGGGATGGGGTGGGGGAATAGGTAGGGTGAATGTTACAGCGCCTCTTCTGTCATTCGTAAGTGTGACAGATGGCCATGGTGCTGCAACACTTGGGACTTGGTCTCAAGTACTTTTTTTTTTAATTTTATTTTATTTAGACTTCTATACCGCTTCATAGTGCTTTACAGCCCTCTCTAAGCGGTTTACAAAGTTAGCATATAGCATATTAAAGTTAGCATATAGCATATAGCATATTAGAGTTCATGGCTTCCATGACGGCCATGGACCTGACCCAGCTAATTCATGGCCCTACGCACATGGGGGGAAACACACTGGACTTGGTTTTTGTCTCTGGACAGTGGTTGAGTGATCTTGAGATAGGGGACATAGTCACCGAGCCCTTGTCATGGTCGGATCACTCTCTCCTTTGCCTTGACCTTCAAACCACAGTACCCCGTTGCAGGGAGGCGGAACCGATAAGATGGTACCACCCCAGGCGCCTGATGGAACCTGATAGGTTCCAGATGGAGCTTGGGCCAATCCCCGAGGATCTCGCTCACGCCTTGACTGGAGACCTAGTGGCCGCCTGGGACAGGGCAGCTGCTGGAGCTCTGGATCGAGTCGTGCCTTTGCGGCCTCTGACCCAGCGCCAATCTCATCTGGCTCCTTGGTTCACCGAGGAGCTGAGGGAGATGAAGCGCCGAAAAGGACGCCTAGAGAGTAGTTGGAGGGCTAGTCTTTCTGAATCGGACCGGACACTGGTAAGATCTCATATTAAGAATTACCTAGTGGTGATAAAAGGAGCAAAATGTACCCATTTTGCTGCTCTTATTGCATCATCAGATAATCGCCCGGCCACCCTGTTTAGGGTGACCTGCTCCCTGCTCCACCAGGAAGCACGGGAGGACACCTTGGAAGGAAGAGCCAAGGATTTTGTTCAATATCTGCATGACAAAATCACTCAGATTCGGGAAGGTCTGGACTCTGACTGGGTAGGTCCAGCGAGGGTGACGGAGGCAGGTCTTGAGAATGTTATCTGGGATGAGTTTGATCCTGTGATCGCAGATGACGTGGTTAGCGCTGGCTTCCCGGGAGGTGACGCGAGGCTGGCTCCAGGGGATTATAAATGCTTCATTGGGTGAGGGTGCCTTCCCCGCCGCCTTGAAGGAGGCAGTGGTGAGGCCTCTCCTCAAGAAGCCCTCCCTGGACCCAGCAGTATTGGCTAATTATCGTCCAGTCTCCAACCTTCGCTTTGTGGCGAAGGTTGTTGAGAGTGTGGTTGCGCAACAGCTTCCCCAGTACCTGGATGAAACTTCGTATCTGGATCCGTTCCAGTCGGGTTTCAGGCCTGGGTACAGCACGGAAACGGCATTGGTCGCGTTGATTGATGATATCTGGAGGGCTCGGGACAGGGATTGCTCCTCTGTCCTGGTCCTGTTAGATCTCTCAGCGGCTTTTGATACAATCAACCATGGTATCATACTGCACCGGTTGGAAGAGTTGGGGATGGGAGGCACCGTACTACGGTGGTTCTCCTCCTTTCTCTCCGATCAGATGCAGTCTGTGTTGACAGGGGGGCAGAGGTCGACCCCGAGGCCCCTCATATGTGGGGTGCCGCAGGGATCGGTCCTCTCGCCCCTTTTGTTCAACATTTATGTAAAGCCACTGGGCGAGGTCATCTGTGGTTTCGGGGTGAAGTACCATCAGTACCCTGACGACACCCAGCTGTACATCTCCACCTCGGACCACCCCAACAATGCCCTTGAAGTGATGTCCCGGTGCCTGGGGGCCATACGGATCTGGATGGGGAGAAACAGGTTCAGGCTCAACCCATCCAAGACTGAGTGGCTGTGGTTTCCGACGTCCCGATATAGTCAGCTGGTGCCATCGCTGACTATTGGGGGCGAATCATTGGCCCCCAAGGAAAGACGCAACTTGGCCGTCCTCCTGGATTCACGGCTGTCTTTAGAAGAGCACTTGATGGCCGTGACCGGGAGGATTTTTCATCAGGTTCGCCTGATCCGCCAGTTGCGTCCCTTTCTAGATCGGGACTCCCTACACACGGTCACTCATGCCCTCGTCACCTCTCGTCTGGACTATTGTAACGCTGTCTACATGGGGCTCCCCTTGAGGTCCACTCGGAGGCTCCAACTGGCGCAGAGTACGGCCTCGCGGGTGGTTATGGGAGCGACGTGGAGTTCCCATGTAACACCTCTCCTGTGCGAGCTGCACTGGCTCCCGGTGGTCTTCCAAGTGCGCTTCAAGGTTCTGGTTATCACCTTTAAAGCGCTCCATGGCTTAGGACCTGGTTATCTACGGGACCGCCTGCTACCACCAATAGCCTCCCACCAGCCAGTACGCTCCCATAGAGAGGGGCTCCTCTGGGTGCCGTCGGCCAAACAATGTCGACTGGCGGCCCCTAGGGGGAGAGCCTTCTCTGTGGGGGCACCTACCATCTGGAACGAGCTCCCCCCGGAGATACGGAGGATCCTGGATCTGCGCACCTTCCGTCGCACGCTTAAGACTTTTTTATTTCATCAAGCTGGCCTGGCCTAAATCTTCTCCCCTTTTTAAATGTAAATTTTAATTTGTTTTTAAATTATGGAGTATTTTAAATTTGTTCAGCCAAATTATTTAATTCGTTTTTATTTTATTTTAAATTTTTGTATTTATGTGTTTTATCTTGTGGCTGTTCACCGCCCTGAGTCCTTCGGGAGAAGGGTGGTATAGAAATTTAATAAAATAAAATAAAATAATAAATAATATTGCATATTGCCCCCAACAATCTGGGTCCTCATTTTACCCACCTCGGAAGGAAGGAAGGCTGAGTCAACCCTGAGCCGGTGAGATTTGATCTGCTGATCTGCTGAACTAGCAGTCAGCTGAAGTAGCTGCAGTACTACACTCTAACCACTGCACCACCTTGGCTCTTCGGGGAGGGCTGGAACCATCGCTAAGTGAACTGCCGTAACTCGGGGATTACCTGTATCCTAGGATGCTCTGAGTGACATTGCATGAGGCCTTTGTTCTTAAATTGGATTGGGAGAATGCTCTTCCATGGGTTGAGTGTGAAAGTTCTGTTCTCACATAATTTTGGAGGTTTCAGAGGACAAATGACAACACACTTCTCTTACATCACCTCCAGAGGACACAAAAGCACACCTCGTTCTTTTCAGTCTCCACAGATAAGTTCAAATAGAAATGGAAAAATAGAGATAAGAAATGGCGCTGGAAATCCTACTCAGAAAGATTAGAGATAACAAAGAAATCAAAGGATTACAAATTAAGAAAGAAATTTTTAAAACACAAGCCTTCGCAGATGATGTGGCCTTAATAATGGAAGATCCCTTGAAATCTGGTCCCAAATTACTCCAGGAAGTACAAAAGTATGGAGAAGTCGCTGGCTTTAAGCTTAACAAAACTAAAACTAAAATTTTAGCAAGAAATATGACAGAGATAAATAAGAAAGAGCTAGAAAAGTCCCTAGAACTTCAGATAGCAAAGAAAATCAAATATTTGGGAATTTGGATTACTGCAAGGTATTCCTCCTTAAAAGAGGACAATTACAGTCCATTACTACAAAAAATAAAGCAGGACATAGACAGATGGAAGAAGTTAAAACTGTCCTTTACAGATAAGATTTCAGCAATTAAAATGAATATTCTCCCCAAGATTATATTTCTATTTCAAACTATTCCAGTGAACATTGATAAAAAATATTTCCTAGATTTGGAAAGGAAGGTGCGAGACTTTTTGTGGGAAGGGAAGAAGGCAAGGATTGCATATAAAACACTGCAAGGGAAAAGAAGCATGGGTGGCTTCGGATTACCCGATTGGCAAGTTTATCAGAAAGCGGCCAAATTAGTATGGATCAAAGAATGGGTTTCATTACAAAATAAGAGAATCCTGACGTTAGAAGGCCACGATCTACAGGCAGGCTGGCATGCTTATTTATGGGGCCCAAAGAATAAAAAGAACTCATATTTCCATAGACACAAATTAAGGGAGACCCTGATTCAAACATGGGAAGAAATTAGACAAAGATTTTATACGAAAGTACCGATTTGGCTCTCAATTATGGAGGCGTTGATTACCACTAATAAAAGGGATATCTTGAAATTTGGCACGTACAAAGATATATTAGATGAAAATGGTATTCTTAGATCACGAGAAACCCTAAGTAATCAAGGTTTTAATTTAGACTGGTGGAACTACCTGCAGATAAGCTCTAGATATCAAAAAGATAGGGATCAATTTGGTATAGAGACGAAGTACAACAATTTAGATAAAATTATGCTGGGGATTGAAAAGAAAATGCTAGCGAGATTTTACAACCTCTTATTAGGCGAGGACAGAGCAGAAGGAATAGCTAGGAATCAACTAAGCATTTGGGAAAAAAATATTGGCTACAGACTAAATTTCAATGACTGGGAGGAGGCTTGGAATAGAAATTATAATCTTACTAAATCAGCAATTTACAGGGAGAACCACTATAAAATATTTCACAGATGGTACCTAGCCCCAGTTAGACTAGCAAAAATATTTCCCAGTGCCTCAGCAATTTGTTGGAAGTGTGGAAAGGAGGTCGGCACCTTCTTTCATATGTGGTGGTCCTGCCCAGAGACAAAAAAGTTTTGGACAAAAATACGAATTTGGCTACGAGAAATAGTGGAAGAAGATATAAAACTATCCCCCGAAATCTTTTTATAAGGAATGATGGGAGACGGACTCTCTAAGGACAAGATACAATTAATTATACATGTTATAACAGCGGCCAGATTAACCTTTGCAAAATACTGGAAGGATAAACAAACCCCTCCAGAGATGACAATAATAAATAAAATCCTAGAATGCGCAGAAATGGCAAAATTAACTAGTGTTCTTAAAGACGATGAGAATTCAAAATTTAAGGCAGTATGGGAAAGGTGGTACAAATAGTGGAATAATAGAACAAGACTATAAGGATATGTCTATTTCTAATAATGATAGATTTGAAGATACTTGATATGTACATAATGTAAATATGTAATCGCACGACACCTCAGATGTTAACTGAGATTTGATGTTTTCTTTTTAAAAAACTTTTTTAAAAATCAATAAAGTATTATAAATAAAAGAAAAAGAAAAAGAAATGGCAGAGAAAGCATCTAAGCCAGTGGGTCTCAACCTTCCTAATGCCGCGACCCTTTAATACAGTTCCTCATGTTGTGGTGACTCCCAACCATAAAATTATTCCTAAGACCATTGAAAATATGTGTTTTCTGATGGTCTTACGCGACCCCTGTGAAAGGGTCATTCGACCCCCAAAGGGGTCCCGACCCACAGGTTGAGAACCACTGATCTAAGGAAAGAGACATTAACTCTTTCCTTCCTTGGAGTACGAGAAGATCCTTTCCTTCTCCCTCCCAGGAGACAATATCTGATTAGTGGTTTTTTAATAAAAAAGCTAACTATAATTTGACTTCTTGAACTCTCTGATTGGGGACTAGAGAACTCTTACCCAGAGAGGCCACGTTCCTATGGTTTTCAAGCATGACTTCCGAATGCAGCGCTTTCTGGTCAGGATCCAGCTGAGACCATTCCTCCTCAGAAAAAGACACAGCCACCTCCTCGAAGGACATGAGACTCTCCTGAACACGGAAAAAAGAACAGAACAGGAGGATTCGCAAGATCTGTTCATCTTCATGAATGATTTAGACAAGAGGATAGAAGGGGAACTCATCAAATTTGCAGACTAGACCAAATTGACAGGAATAACAACACACAACAACAAAGAAAAGCTCAAGATATACAAGAATCGACGGATTGGGCCCCATCTAACCAAATGAAATCAACAGTGAGAAATGTAAGGTTCTACATTTAGGAAAGAAAAACCAAATGCACTGGCATAGAATAGGTGATACCTGGCACAACACTAGTAAGTACGACACTGATCTTTGAGTCCTAGTGGACAATCACTTAAACATGAGTTAGCAGTTGCTAGAGTTGCCCAAAAAAAAAAAAAGAATCATAGGCTGCATTAAGAGGGATAGAATCAAGATCACATGAAGTGTTAGTACCACTTTAAAAGGCCTTGGTAAGACCACACTTGGAATATTGCATCCAGGTTTGGTTTTCAGATGTAAAAAATATCTTGACTCTAGAAAGAGTGCAGAGAAGAGCAACAAAAATTATTAGTGGACCGGAGGCTAAAACATATAAAGAATGGTTGCTGGAATTGAAAAATAGTTTCATGAAAAATAGGACTAGGGCAGTGACGGTTAACTTTTCTTCCTTGGGTGCCGAAGGCACGTGCACGATAATGCATGCACGTGGCCACACCCATAATGGAATGCCCCCCCCCCCCCGTTGCAGGGGCCGTCCCCCCACACATGCACACGTGAACCTCCCCTGCTGCTTGTCCCCCTCTGCATTCACACACACACACACACCCCACGTGCTCCCTTTTGCGCCTAGCAGGCCTCCCTGAAGCCTCTGGAGGCCGGAAAGGGTTTCCTGGAGCCTCCGGGAGGACGAAAACGGCCCATTTCTGGACTTCCAATAGGCCTGTATTTCACCCTCCCCAGGCTCTGGAGGCTTTCCTGGAGCCTCCAGGAGGGCAAAAACCCATTTCATTTTATTTTTTCATTTTATTAAATTTGTATACCGCCCTACTCCCGAAGGACTCAGGGCGGTGAACAGCCATAAAATAAAACATATAGATACAAAATTTAAAATAGAGATAAAACTAATTAAATAAATTTGGCTGAACCATTTTAAAACCCCAATAAATTAAAACCAAATTTAAAATTTCCATTTAAAAAGAGGAAAAATTTAGGTCAGGCCAGCTTGATGAAATAGGAACGTCTTAAGCGCGCGACGGAAGGTACGCAGATCCGGAATCCTCCGTATCTCCGGGGGGAGCTCGTTCCAGATCGTAGGTGCCCCCACAGAGAAGACTCTCCCGCTGGGGGCCGCCAGTCAACATTGTTTGGCCGACGGCACCCGGAGGAGCCCCTCTCTATGGGAGCGTACTGATCGGTGGGAGGCTATTGGTGGCAGCAGGCGGTCCCGTAAATAGCCAGGTCCTAAGCCATGGAGCGCTCTGAAGGTGATGATCAAAACCTTGAAGCGCACTCGGAAGACCACCGGGAGCCAGTGCAGCTCGTGTAGGAGAGGCGTTACATGGGAGCGCCACGTCGCTCCCATCACCACCCGCACGGCCGCACTCTGCGCCAGTTGGAGCCTCCGAGTGCTCCTCAAGGGGACTCCCTACACACGGTCACTCATGCCCTCATCACCTCTCGTCTGGACTATTGTAATTCTCTCTACATGGGGCTCCCCTTGAAGTGCACTCGGAGGCTCCAACTGGCGCAGAGTGCGGCCGCGCGGGTGGTTATGGGAGCAACGTGGAGCTCCCATGTAACACCTCTCCTGTGCGAGCTGCACTGGCTCCCGGTGGTCTTCCAAGTGCGCTTCAAGGTTCTGGTTACCACCTTTAAAGCGCTCCATGGCTTAGGACCTGGTTATCTACGGGACCGCCTGCTACCACCAATAGCCTCCCACCGGCCAGTACGCTCCCATATAGAGGGGCTCCTCTGGGTGCCGTCGGCCAAACAATGTCGACTGGCGGCCCCTAGGGGGAGAGCCTTCTCTGTGGGGGCCCCTGCCCTTTGGAATGAATTGCCCCCAGACATACGAAGGATCCACAACCTTCGTGCCTTTCGTCGTGCAGTGAAGACCCTGTTAATGGGATTTTAAAATTGGTTTTAAATGAGAGTTTTAAATTCGGTCTGTGATTTAATTATTTTAATATGTTTTTTAAATTTCTATTAACGAGCTCCCCCCGGAGATACGGAGGATCGCGGATCTGCGCACCTTCCGTCACGCGCTTAAAACGTTTTTATTTCATCAAGCTGGTCTGGCCTAAATCTTCTCCCTTTTAAAATTTTTAAATTTAAATTTTAAACACTAATTTTAATTTGTTTAATTATGGGATATTTTAAAATTTAGCCAAATTGTTTAATCTGTTTTAATCTATTTTAAATTTTGTATCTCTGTGTTTTATCTTTTGGCTGTTCACCGCCCTGAGTCCTTCGGGAGAAGGGCGGTATAGAAATTTAATAAAATAAATAAATAAATAAATAAATGCCAGGTGAAATGGCTCTGCGTGCCACTTCCGGCATGCATGCCATAGGTTCACCATCACGGACCTAGGAGAACAAGATAACCAGAGGAAGCTATGCTGGCTGACAGGAACTTAAACCTGCTACTCTGCTCTCCATGTTGTGGAAGAACACAAAAATAATCCAGTCCAAACAAGGGGTGGGGGGAATAGAAGGAGGGAGCCCTATGCACACCCACTTCACTTCCTGAAGGAAGAAGACAAATCTAATCACTTTTCTCTTTCTTACCTGATTTGGAGAGTCAATCGCTGTTTGATCCCCATCAGAAAAACCAGAAAGCTTCATTCTTTGTTTCTCTGTAAGGAATAAATAATTTCAAAATGCATAATTAACAAAAAAGGTGGAGCTATTCTATAGAAGAGAAGAGAGAACAAAGTTAAGACAGATGGGCAATCAGAGGATCTTCCATTACCTCCTGAGGTATCCTGACTTGGATCTTCCCAAGGGATCCTCCTGAAAAATAGCTCCTGAGGGGGATTTGATGGGTTCTTCTTTCCCTCAGGATCGCTGATCTCCACAGTGCAACACTTTAAATAGTAGGAAGGAAAAAAGAAGCAGAATTAATGAACATCACACGACACAAAGTGGATTCTTATATTCAGAACACAACCTCAATATCCATCCGTGAGGTTGAGTGAGAAAACAAGGGAACAATGTCCTACAAGA
Organism: Pituophis catenifer annectens; assembly: GCF_029215685.1. Classification (NCBI taxonomy): domain Eukaryota; kingdom Metazoa; phylum Chordata; class Lepidosauria; order Squamata; family Colubridae; genus Pituophis; species Pituophis catenifer. The sequence continues at coordinate 5,038,814 of NW_027256882.1, forward strand.
ATTGGTGAATTGCCACATATGATGAACGCCAGAGAAGTTTGGGAAGGAGGGGTGAAGTATTCAAACACTTCCTCTATTCCCTTCTGAGCTCCCTAAAGTCTCTCACCTGTAACTGAACCGGCTCCTTCTGCTCCTCCGCCTGGCTCAAGAGGAGGCCTTCCGCCAGGGCCACCGCCTGGGAGCTGGTCTCTGCTCCACACTCCCGCACCCAGCCCTCCATCTCTGGGGGCAGGAGAGCCAGGAGCTGCTCCAGAACCACCAGGTCCAGCATCTGGGCTTTGGTGTGCTTTTGTGGTCTCATCCATCGCCTGCAAAAGCCATGGAGTTGGCTGCAAAGTCCTCGGGGACCCTCAGCCTCCCGGTATTGGATGGAGGTCCAGGGCTGAACTTGTGAAGGGAGGATGGTTTCCTCCTCCAGGATCTCCTGCCCGGTTCTTGTCCAGAGCTTCCCCCCCTTCCCAGGCTGAGCAGCTGAAGGGCCTTTTCGGGCTCCCTCCTTTCCAAAAGGTTGTGTCTCCATCCTTTCTCTGTCCTGCAGAGCAACTGCAAACGGCTCCAAGGACTCTGGTGGGTCTCCAGATGCCTTTTCCTTCACGGGACCATTTCTGGGGCTGCAGGACTGATCGCTCTTTTTCTTCTTTCCCCCAAGAGGAAAGTTTGCCTTGCAAAGACCACAAATGGCTTCCAGTTTCTGTATCTGAGATGGGAAGAAAAAATAAATGTTAAGAATTAGAAAGTGGAATTCAGCCACTGAGCGACCTTCCCCCAACCTGCCCGGAGCCCCAAGCGGCTCATCCCAGCGAAGAGCCCAGGTCCCCCCAGCAGGGCTGGGAAGGAGGCAGCAGCTGGAGAGGCCGCCCAGCTTCTCTCCCCCACCTCGGTCTCTTCCCCGGATCCCCGCTTCCCCCTGCAGGGAGAGGGCGGCAGGGGAGCATTGGACCCGGGAAGAGCTCCCCCTCTCCTGCAGCCTCTCCGCCTCCTCCGGGCCTCCAGGGGTTAAGGCGAGCGAGTGCAAAGTCCTAGAGGGGCAAGGCTCCAGTGGACCAATGGGGAAGCGCCTGGAGTTCCCTTCTCTTGGCGGAGGGCGGCCCCTGGTGGATTTGGCGCGAAGTGCCAGGATGGTAGAAAAGGCGGGAAAGAGGAGAGCGTCTGAGGGGAAGGGAGAGGGAGTTGATGATGGGCTTGGGAGTAGGAGGAAAGGCCTCTCAATGCTCCCTGCCAGACAAAGGCCTCAGCGTCTCCAGAGGCGTCTCTTTCTCCGTCTCCCTCTCTTTTCCTCTCCAGGAACCGTCTGTGGAGAGGGAGAAAAACCTCTCCGGAGCCTCCCTGAAGAACAGCCGCCCTAAAGGCTCCGTGGAGATCGGAGGAGGCCTCCAAAGGGGCCAAATCCTGTCAGGAACGGTCAGGCGGTCAGGAGACGAGGACCGGGGGGGGGGGCTCTCTGGGGGACTCCGGCCTGAACGGGAGGAAGGTGGGAGACAGGCAGGGAGGCCTCCATGAGGGAAAAGGATCGTTTTTTTCATTGCTTTCTTTCATTCCATGCAGGCAGCTGCTCTCCTCAGGTGGGGCTCCCAGCGGAAGGAGAGAGACCCCTCAGCCTCTCCTGGGGAGACCCTCTCTGGCGCCCACGGAAAGGCCCTGAAGGCAAAGGGGAAAGAGGGTCCACAATGGAGGAGGAGATGAAACCTCCAGACATGGAATTCCAACGGAGATTCTGGTTCTGTTTAGTCAGGCAAAGGCAGATCGTCAATTGCTGATTCAATAAAAAAAGCTTTGTGGGCCCAAATCCTTTCCAGGGATGGGGGGCTGGAGGGGTCAAACTCCCCCCTGGCCCAGCACCAGCCTTAGCAGCCCAGAGCCAGGTCCCCCCCAGCAGCTGAAGGAGGCGGCAGAATCCCAATCTGCCCCACAGTTGTGTATCTGGATACAGCCAGTCGCACAAAGTCACACACACCCGCCCCCCCCACCCCCAATCCAGGCAGCCTCCTTTCGGCATCCAGTGCTCGCCTGACCCAGGAAGAACCCCTGGGCTCCTTTCATGCTTCCCCACAAATATTGATTCTCTCTGCCATCCCCAGACGCGCACACATACACTCACTGACACACATACACAGAAACACACAGAGAATTTCTTTCTACATCCCGCCAACACTTGGGTTCTGCTCCCCACTCTCTCCCTGCAGCCAGCTGAGGAACTGGCCATGATCCAGCAGGCAACAAGGAGGCTTAAGCATCAACACCAACTTGAAGGCATGTAACCATCATCAAACAACTTGGTTATCAGAGTTCTCTAGTCCTTTTCTCCATCAGTTCAAGCACATTGAAGAAAGTAGTTCTTAACTTATAAAGGTTTATTTAGTGACCATTTGAAGTTACAATGGAACTGAAAAAAGTGACTTTTCACCTAATGCGCCTTCTTTTTAAAGTTTTTTAAAATTCTTTTTTTTATCTTTTCGTGTATATACCTGTTTGGATGGATGGATGGACACACAGATAGATAGATATAGATTATAAATTGGTAGGTAGGTAGATACAATAAATAGATCTAGATGATTGATGGATGATATAGATGTATCGATAGATGGACTGACATTTTTTTTTAATTTTATTTTGTCGAGTACATATTAGATAATATATATAAGTATAAGCATGAATTTAATACATAAAATGAATACAATTAAAGGGAACATTAGGATAAGGACGGTAGGCACGCTGGTGCTCTTATGCACGTCCCTCACAGATCTCTTAGGAATGGGATTGGGTCAACAGTAGACAGTTTTAGGTTAAAATTTTGGGGGTTTTGGGATGAGACCACAGAGTCTGGTAGTGCATTCCAGGCATTAACAACTCTTTTACTGAAGTCATATTTTCTGCAATCAAGTTTGGAGCGGTTCACTTTAACTTTGTATCTATTGTGTGCTTGTGTATTGTTGTGGTTGGAGCTGAAGTAGTCATTGACAGGTAGGACATTGTAGCAGATGATTTTATGAGCTATGTTTAGATCATACCGAAGGCGGCGTAGTCCTAAATTTTCTAAATCCAGAATTTCAAGTCTGGTGGCATAAGGTATTTTGTTACGAGCAGAGGTGGAGGACTCTTCTTGTGAAATATTTCTAGACATGCTCAATTGTATTAATGTCCAATATGCAGTGCGCGTTCCACACAGATGAGCTGTATTCGAGAATTGGTCTAGCAAATGTTTTGTATGCTCCGGTTAGTAGTGTAATATTACCGGAGAAGAAGCTACGCAAGATTAGGTTTACAACCCTTAATGCCTTTTTGGCGATGTTGGCACAGTGGACTTTGGCCCTTAGATCATTTGATATGAGTACACCAAGGTCCTTGATAGAGTGAGGGTCATCTACAAGATCATGTCCACTTAGCTTGTATTTAGTGTTCTGATTCTTTTTGCCAATGTGTAAGACAGAGCATTGACGTGCCCCACCTGGTCCCCCCGCTGGGGCTGGGTCTCCAGCATCACCTGGAGCTGGTAGGTCCAGTCTCCATTCTGGAGATCTTCCCCAAAGGCCACACCCTCCTTTTCCGGCCACGCATTCTTCAGCCACTGGACCTCAATGGGTAAAAGCCCGTCGTGGTGCAGGAGGATGGTGTTGGGGGAAGTGGGGTCCATCTTGGTGGGGGAGATGGTGACAGTGGGCTTGGCTGGAGGGAAGGAAGAGAAGGAGGCACATGAGAGACCCAGAAGGGAACACCAAGTTGGTTTCTTCAGATGCCACATGGGACTGACCGTGTCCAGAGCCCTGGCAACCCTCTGATTCCAGGATGCACCAAGGCTTTGGCAGCACCATGCCAAGATCCTTGCTGAGACGGGCATTTGGGGGAATGTAGAGGGAGACCCCCCCCCCCAGACCAGGCTCTGCCTGCAGCTGGCCGGCCTCCTTCCAGGTGGGGAGGAGTCTGAGTCCCAGATGGCAGCTTGCCCGGGATGGGGGTGGCAGGGAGTGTGGAAGGGATGGGGGAGGATCTTGGGGAAAGGGAAGGTGGGGGCAGGTGGAGGCTGAGGAGATCAGGCATATCCCAGAATCACTGCAGACTGGATCCCTCTTGATGTGGTGTGGTCTTACTAAGGCTTTATAAAACAGTACTAATACTTCACATGATTTTGATTCTGTGCCTCTGTTTATACAATCAAGGATTATATTAGCTTTTTTGGCTGCTGACATGCACTCATGACTTACGTGTAAGTGATCATTGGTTCGGACTCCCAAGTTCCCTCTTACAATTACTGGGGGGTTTTTTTGAATTTTTTTAAAATTTATTTTAAACATAAAACATATCTTTTTAGAGCAAAAGTTTGATCCGGTATAAAATAAGTATAGATTCCGAATTACATCCATTACCATCTTAAAGAAGAAAAAAAGAAGAAAAAGTAAAAAAATAAAGAAAAAATAGTTCTAAATCCAATTTTTCCATTCAATCTAACATCTTGTTCTAACATTTAACATTCTATTAAATATCACCCTAAATCTTAAATTCCAAATCTAAACAGCTTTTTATAATATTCATTTATCATTTTAACAATCAGTATTTCATATATTTCCCTTACTTCAAAGACCCAAATTCAGTATTTCTTCAAAATTGCATCTAAAAACCAACGCAAAGAATTTTACTCCTCTCTTAGAAACCGTTCAAGATCAATTCACTTTAAAATTTATTTCTAAGATATCTCCTTCACTCCTAGGTTTATTTTTAACTGAATTACAGCTTGGTTAGCTGATTTCCAGGGATGTTTCCCTCCACTCCTAACCTTATTTAATGGCTGGATCACAGTTTGATTTTAACTGCTCTCCAACATTTTACTGTTTTTGAGCTAGGTTTCAAGTAATGTTTTTCCTGCCCAGGTGTAAAATCTTACTTTTCTCCACATTAAATTTCATTTCAACCTTGTCTCATTTGGATCAGAAAGGCACAATATGCATACACATACAAATCAATAGAGACATGGTGGGTCAGTGGTTAGAATGCAGTACTACAGGCTAATTGTCCACAGCCAGGAGTTCGATCCTGACCGGCTCATGGTTGATTCAGTCTTTCATCCTTCCGAGGTGGGTAAAATGAGGACCCAGATTGCTGGGGATCATATGCTGACTTTGTAAACTGCTCAGAGAGTGTGGTAAAACATTGTGGAGTGGTATATAAGTCTAAGTGGAATTGCTATTGCAATATACTGTATTTTTCGGAGTATAAGATGCACCTTTTTACCCCCAAAAGGGGGTGAAAATTTAGGTGTGTCTTATACACCGAATGTAGCCCTGCCCACCCACTACCCCCCACCCTTTGGCCTGTGCCTCACAGCAGTTACCTTCTTGCAAGCAAACAGCAAGAAAAAACAGCCCTTTCAGCTTCAGCATAGGTTAATTAGCACAAGTTGATTAGATTGGCCTCCTGACTCTCAGCTGATTTGCTCTCAGCTGTTTTGCGTAGGGCTCTCCTGCTTGCTGCAAAAACTGCTGGAGCAGATTTTTTTCCCCTAGCTATGCTGAAAAAATGAAGCTGAAAGTAAAGCAGGTTCTTTGCTGCAATGTGACAAAATGAGGCAGAGAGAGATTTCTTTTTCTTTTTTCTCACAAAAAATGTAGGTGCAAACAATGGGAAATTTAGGGCAAAAGAGGAGAGTTCAAGAGTTTAAAACACAAAAGAAAAAAAGCTCTATTTAACTAGGGAATTGTAATAATTGAGATACTATTAACTATATTGCGTTGAAAGCAGAAATGGTTAAGTTGTGGTTTGGGGGAATATATGGGGGAAATTATTTGGTTTATTATTATTGCTAAATATAATTAATTGAGTTGTAAGAAATTGGATTGCATGGAAATAATTGGAATATTCATGTTCATATTGATTAATATACAAAAAACATAGTTATAATTAATTGATTTATATAAAAATGTTGAATTTGTATTAAAAAATTGTAATATTAAATAAGTAACCAATGTGAGGATGGATATAAAAATAGATGACAATGCGAAGGGGTATAATATAAAAGGGAAAAATTGAATTTGATTAATATTAGAGATGAGAATGAAGGATAATATTGGTTTTTTTAAAAAAATAGATGAGGAATAAATATGGCAAAAAGGAAATATAGAAATTGTAAATTTAATTGAAATGACTAAACATTGTTTAAATTTGTGAACCAGCCAAACACTCAGTTCAAAGAAAATACATTGTCTGTTTGTATGTGTATCTAAATTTAAAAAAAAAAAAAAACAACCAAAAAAGATAGGTGCGTCTTATACTCCTGTGCGTTTTATAATCCGAAAAATACGGTAGTTTCTCCTGAGTGTAGATCCTTTTATGAGAAGTAAGGTGACTATTCTAAGCAAAGCTCTTTCCACACTCTATGCATTTATATGGCTTCTCCCGTGTGGGTGATCTTATGGGAAGTAAGTCCACTCCTCTAAACAAAAGTCTTTCCACACTACACACATTTATATGGCTTGTCTCCTGTGTGGATCTTTTTGTGATTTCCAAGTTTACCATTCTCAGTAAATGTCTTTCCACACTCCATTCATTTATATGGCTTCTCCCTTGTGTGGATCATCTTATGGGAAATAAGATGACCTCTTTGAGCAAATGTCTTTCCACATTCCATTCATTTATACGGCTTCTCCCCAGTGTGGATCCTTTTATGGATAGTAAGTATACTGCTATAAGCAAAGGTCTTTCCACACTCCATGCATTTATATGGTTTCTCCCCTGTGTGGATCCTTTCATGGGAAGTAAGTCCACTGTTCATAACAAAGGTCTTTCCACACTCCATGCATTTAAATGGTTTCTCTCCTGTGTGGTTCCACTTATGGGAAGTAAGTGCACTTCTACGAGCAAAGGTCTTTCCACAATCTATGCATTTATACGGCTTCTCCCCTGTGTGGATCCTTTCATGGGAAGTAAGTCCATTGCTCAGAACAAAGGTCTTTCCACACTCGATGCATTTATATGGTTTCTCTCCTGTGTGGATCCTTTCATGGGAAGTAAGTCCACTGCTATGACTAAACGTCTTTCCACACTCGATGCATTTATATGGTTTCTCCCCTGTGTGGATCCTTTTATGGATAGTAAGTGTACTGCTATGAGGAAAGGTCTTTCCACATTCCATGCATTTATATGGTTTCTCCCCTGAGTGGATCCTTTTATGGGAAGTAAGTGTACTGCTACGAGCAAAGGTCTTTCCACAATCCATGCATTTATATGGTTTCTCCCCTGTGTGGATCATCTTATGGGAAGTAAGTGCACTGCTTTGAGCAAACGACTTTCCACATTCCATGCATTCATATGGTTTCTCCCCTGTGTGGGTCATCTTATGGGAAGTAAGTGTACTGCTTTGAGCAAACGTCTTTCCACATTCCATACATTCATATGGTTTTTCCCCTGTGTGGATCATCTTATGGGAAGTAAGTGCATTTTTATGAGCAAAGGTCTTTCCACACTCCATGCATTTATATGGTTTCTCCCCTGTGTGGATCGTCTTATGGATAGTAAGTGAACTGCTATGAGCAAAGGTCTTTCCACACTCCATGCATTTATATGGTTTCTCCCCTGTGTGGATCTTTTCATGGGAAGTAAGATACCCGCTTGTTCTAAAACATTTTCCACATTCCAAACATTTATAAGGCTTCTTTTTTGTGTCAATTGCTTTTTGAGATGTAAGGAAGTTATTTCCAAGAATGAATGTCCCATTGTAATTTTTTCTGTTGTGTCTTCTTATAGCATCTTCTCCTTTGTTTTGCGTTACATCATGTTCATTTACTTGTACTTTAGCTTTGATTAGGTTCACACTTTTTGCAGTATATTTTTTCCTTTTTTTCTCTTGTTGGGCAAGAAAGTCTTGCATCGGTGCATCAGTGGAAGATGAGCTTTCATGTTTCCAATTCTTTGACTGGTTTCTCTCATGGCTTTCTAATTCCATTCGAATTCCAAACTTCTCCTTTCCATCTTTAGCATTGATCACTTGGAACAGTTCACAGGAATCTTGATTCTCCTGCCCATTATTACCTTCAAAAAAAAGGGAAATGAAAATGATAACAAGGTTAGAGAAAAAGATCAAAGTGTAGAAAGTTAACTGAATTTCCTTCTGAATTTCTCCGAAATTCCATTAGGTTGTACGTTTGCATGCTTTCAGGGGTGTGATACAGACCTGATGATTTCTATATTCATGAGTCATGAAAGCTTTGAAAATATCTAGAAAACATCTCTTTCTTTACAATTAACTATTGTAATGTAATGTAAGATTGTGTGGGAAAATAGGAGGGGGGATATATTTGAGGGTTTGTATTTAAACAAAATAGCATTCTTCCGGTCGGTCAAGGTCAAGACGAACCTGCACCTGGAGAAGGAGTGGTTGGAGTGCTGTCTCGAGATGGGATGGATGGTGATTGGTGTCATGCCTGGAAGCCATATTACGTTTATGCCTTCAGGATCCAGGCCTGCCACAATTCTCCCGTGGGAAGTTGGGAAGGGGGATTGTATGAGTGAAGTAGATATAGCCATATAGACCTAATGATTTCTATATTCATGAGCCATGAAAGCTTTGAAAATATCTAGAAAACATCTCTTTCTTTACAATTACCTATGGTGTGTGTGTGTGTGTGTGTGTGTGTGTGTGTGTGTACCTTCTTAAGTTTTCGCGGGTGTGCATATGCAAAAAATTAAAATCTCGGGTGTTTTCCCGTGTCATTGTAAATAAAATCTTCTAAAAATCCTTACAGACCATTCTGCAAGGTCCTTCAAAACCTCAGCTAAAATCCTACCAGTGACTTTAAAAGTTTTTCTTATAGCAACGTTTCGACAGGCTCACAACCCTGTCATCTTCAGGCTCTTGTTTCGTTTAGAAGCTATGAGTTCTCTGTTGCGAGGACCTTGCAGAGTGCTCTGTAAGGATTTTTAGAAGATTTTAGCTGGGATTTTAACCAGAATTTTAAACATTTTAACCAACTTATTTACAATGACGCGGGAAAACACCCGAGATTTTAATTTTTTGCATCTATCTATCTATCTATCTATCTATCTATCTATCTATCTATCTCCCAAATTGCAGCACAGAGTTGTTGCTTTTCAGCAAGATACAAAAAGCCCAGAAACTATATATATACATACATACATACATACATACATACATACATACATATATATACACACACACACACATCCATCCATCCATCCATCCATCCAAATCGGTTTGTATTTAAACAAAATAGCATTCTTCTAATCGGTCAAGGTCAGGACTAACCTGCATCTGGAGAAGGAGTGGTTGGAGTGCTGTCTCAAGATGGAACGGATGGTGATTGGTGTCATGCCTGGAAGCCATATTACCTTTGTGCCTTCAGGATCCAGGCCTGCCACTATCCTCCCGTGGGAAGTTGGGAGGGGGGATTGTATGAGTGAAGTAGATATAGCCATAACAAACTTCTCTAGAGAAGTTCAAGGCCATGGTGTCCGGCAGTTGTACAAAGAAGACATTGGAGGATGTCTTCTGTTCAAGAAAGAACTAATTGGAGCTGTGTGGGACATGTGGAAGATGTGGGCAGGGTCTTGAACTTTCTTTTGGGTGAGGAAAACCCGGAAGTTTTCAGATTCGGGTTTTCCCAGATGTGCCAATATGACATCTCTAATAAAAGTTAGCTTTGAGGAACTTCAGGCCTCGGAGTTTGATTTCGTTGGGGGTGTTACTTGGAACCCTGACAACTGAAGCATGTGATCGACTGATGAGTGAGGGGATGGTTTGGAGTTTTTTGATTTACTGAGGGAAAACCTGGAACTCTCAGATTCGGGTTTTCCCAAGACGTGCCAGTATACCTACTCTAGTAAACAGAACTTTGAGAAAATGCTTGCCTCAGAGTTTTTAATTGGAGCGGAGGATTTTCTGGAACACTGTCACTTACTCTGTCAGTTTTGAGTTAAGGAATAGAATAGAATAACAGAGTTGGAAGGACCTTGGAAGTCTTCTAGTCCAACCCCCTTCTTAGGCAGGAAACCCTACACCACTTCAGATAAATGGTTATCCAACATCTTCTTAAAAACTTCTCGTGTTGGAGCATTCACAACTTCTGGAGGCAAGTTGTTCCACTGATTAAAAATCATTTTTGTCCTCTGAACGTCCCGTTTTTCCCCTCCCTAGCATCCAGAAGCACTCTGCAGGCCCAAAACGGGCTCATTTTGGGCCTCTCAAACCCTCTGCGCATCCCATTTCCAACCTCCCCGATGCCAAAGAGGGCAAAAACGGGACCTGCAAAGGCCTTCAGAGGCCAAACGTGGGCCCGTTTTTGCCCTGCAGAGTGCTTCTTGACGCCAGGGAGGGCAAAAAAGGGACGCACAGAGGGTTTAGGAGGCCAAAAAGAGGCGCGTATATAAGACGCAAAGACATTTCCGCCCACTTGTTTTTTGGGGGAAAAGTGCATCTTATAGTCTGAAAAATACGGTAAGTCCAAGTGGGATGGGGTGGAGGAATAGGTAGGGTGAATGTTACAGCGCCTCTTCTGTCACTCGTAAGTGTGACAGATGGCCATGGTGCTGCAACATCGGGACTGGTTCTCAAGTACTTTTTTTTTTTTTAATTTAGACTTCTATACTGCTTCATAGTGCTTTACAGCCCTCTCTAAGCGATTTACAAAGTTAGCATATAGCATATTGCCCCCAACAATCTGGATCCTCATTTTACCCACCTCGGAAGGAAGGCTGAGTCAACCGTGAGCCGGTGAGATTTGATCTGCTGATCTGCTGAACTAGCAGTCAGCTGAAGTAGCTGCAGTACTGCACTCTAACCACTGCGCCACCTCGGCTCTTGGGGGAGGGCTGGAACCGTTCCTAAGTGAACTGCCGTAACTCAGGGATTACCTGTACCCTAGGATGCTCTGAGTGACATTGCATGAGGCCTTTGTTCTTAAATTGGATTGGGAGAATGCTCTTCCATGGGTTGAGTGTGAAAGTTCTGTTCTCACATAATTTTGGAGGTTTCAGAGGACAAATGACAACACACTTCTCTCACATCACCTCCAGAGGACACAAAAGCACACCTCGTTCTTTTCAATCTCCACAGATAAGTTCAAATAGAAATGGAAAAACAGAGATAAGAAATGGCAGAGAAAGCATCTAAGCAAAGAGACATTGACTCTTTCCTTCCTTGGAATACGAGAAGATCCTTTCCTTCTCCCTCCCAGGAGATGATATCTGATTAGTGGTTTTTTAATAAAAAAGCTAACTATAATTTGACTTCTTGAACTCTCTGATTGGGGACTAGAGAACTCTTACCCAGAGAGGCCACGTTCCTATGGTTTTCAAGCATGACTTCCGAATGCAGCGCTTTTTGGTCAGGATCCAGCTGAGACCATTCCTCCTCAGAGAAAGACACAGCCACCTCCTCGAAGGACACAAGACTCTCCTGAACACGGAAAAAAGAACATAACAGGAGGATTTGCAAGATCTGTTCATCTTCATGAATGATTTAGACAAGAGGATAGAAGGGGCTCATCAAATTTGCAGAGAAGACCAAAATGACAGGAATAACAACAGACAATAACCAAGAAAAGCTCAAGATATACAAGAATCGATGGATTGGGCCCCATCTAACAAAATGAAATCAACAGTGAGAAATGTAAGGTTCTACATTTAGGAAAGAAAAACCAAATGCACTGGCATAGAATAGGTGATACCTGGCTCAACACTAGTAAGTGCGACAGCAATCTTTGAGTCCTAGTGGACAATCACTTAAACATGAGTCAGCAGTTGCTAGAGTTGCCAAAAAAAAAAAAAACCCAACAGAATCATAGGCTGCATTAAGAGGGATAGAATCAAGATCACATGAAGTGTTAGTAACACTTTAAAAGGCCTTGGTAAAACCACACTTGGAATATTGCATCCAGGTTTGGTTGTCAGATGTAAAAATATCTTGAGACTCTAGAAAGAGCGCAGAGAAGAGTAACAAAAATTATTAGTGGACTGGACTTCCAGTGGCAACGCGTCGATAGCAGCTCCTTTCGAAGCGTCGCCCCGCGATCTCGTCAAAGCCGCTAGAACAGCGAAAAACAGCTGTTTAGCGGCTTGAAAATTTTCCCCTCGGGTAAAGAGGGGAAAGAGAGCAGCCAGGCTTGGGTTGAGCTCCCCAAGAGTCCCAGGAATAATTCCTGGGGCACGAAGGGTGAGAGCTCCCTAGAAGCCTGACAAGCTCCGGACCCGGGACGCTTCTGCATTTAGCAGAACAAGACGCCGTGACCATCCCTGCAACATTTTAACACTATTTTGGATACAATAGCAGGCAGAGCAAGACAGGAGGAACTCCAATTGCAAGTATTAAACTTTAATTCCTGAGTACTGAATACTTCTTCTTGATTGCTGTGGGAAGAAAGTGAAAGGAAATGGCGCCGAGCCTTAATTGGGTGTGGTAACGAAAGTTAACTTCAAAGTACTCATCTGTGCTGACAGTCTCTGCTGCTAATAAAAGGAACTTGTCTCAAAAGAAAGAATAATTAAATTGGATTGTAGAGAAATTTAAATTTACCGAGGACTGAAAGTAATTGGAAATTGAGTTAATTTCTGGGATTGGTTGTTGTAAAAGTTTGCTGGGGCTAAAATTACTGTGAGTTCCCCTATTCCACCACCCAAACTGCAATCTTTGACAGCTCCAGCAGAACCACAAGTTTTAACCCTGGAAGCCTTGCAGCAAGCCTTAAAGCTGCAAGCCTTCTCTTTAGAAGAAAAAATTACTTCTGTTCTTGTTGAAAAAATAAAAGTGGTGACTGATAAAATGGATGAAGTAACTTTAGAAGTGACAGAAATTAAGGATGAAATTCAAGCTCGAAATAAGGCAATTAGAGAAGACATTATTTTTGCATTTAAAGGTTTGGCAAGCCACATTGAAGGGTTAGATGAAAGACTAGAGGAAGTTAATCAAACATGAATTTGGAGAATAAAATGGGAGATGTTCAGACTCAGATAGAAAAAGCAGACTCAGAGGTGATGATGATACAATATAGATCCATGGAATTTGCTATAAGAGTAAGAGGGCTGAAAGAAAATACCCAAGAGAATTTGAGAGAGATCTTTGCAGAAGCCTTTCCACAGATAACTCAAGAAAGAAAGGAGGATCTGGATTGGCAAATGGATAAAATTTATTGCGTTAATTCATGGGTGGCCAGGCAGAGAAATTTACCAAGAGACATTGTAATTTACTTCACAACAAGAAGGCTAAGAAATATGATATTGCAGGCTTCCTACAAAAATAAACTTCAAGTGATAGGGCAAGAAGTTTTAACATTAAAAGAAATCCCTCCCAAAATGTTGAGAGCAAGGAAGGACTATGCTTTTGTGGTGGATGAACTCAGAAAACGTCAGATACAGTATAGATGGGAGATTCCAACTGGATTGGTGGTGGATTATTCAGGACAGACATTCCGTCTTAATACATTATGGAAAGCAAGGGATTTTTACTTTAATGTATTGAAGGCTAGAGGTTCTTCTCCAGAAACCAGAAGAAGAAAGGAAATAGAGGAAACAAGAATAGGAGTGAAAGAAATTACCCAGGCTCAGGCAGAGGCTCAAGGAGGGGCTTTGATTGTTGAAGAAGATTTACTACAACTTACGAGCTTTGCCCAAGATATGGAGTTATTTGGCAAAGCAGAGGAGCCGAGGGATCAAAGGCAGACTCAAGCATCAAAGAAACGCCAAAAGGAATTAAAGGTGCAACAAGCTCAGATCAAAGCACAAGAAACCACAAAATCAGAAGCAGTGGGAGGGGCTAGGCCGAAGATCAAAGTGAAATATGACCTTCAGCTAATGCTTGAGAAGCTTCAAAGTGCCAAAAATGGCAAGTAAATTTCTAACTTGGAATGTCAATGGATTAAATTCACCGCAAAAGAGGAGGAAAATATTTCATTATCTGAAGCAGTATAAAAATGACATTATATGCCTACAAGAGACACATATTAGAATGCAAGATCAAAAATATTTAACAAATGCAAGATTGGGGACACATTTTATAGCATCTGCACCGGAGAAGAAAAATGGTATAGTTATATACCTAAAAAAAGGCTTAATAGCTAAATTAATTGAAGCAGACCCACAAGGAAGATATATTGCAATTGAAATCTTAATAGAAGGGAAAAAAACATTATTGATTGGAATATATGCACCAAATCAGCAACAAGAAAGTTTTTATAAGACTTTACATGCTAAATTAATACAGTGGAATTATAAAACACATATAATGATGGGAGACTGGAATGGAGTTTTGGATATTAAAAAGGACAAAAAAGGATCTCTACAAAATATTCAAACACGTGCTAGATTGTCTAAATCTTTTTTTGATATGATGGAGGATATGGTGCTGAGAGATATTTGGTGTGAGAGGAATGGAGAAGAGAAAGATTTTACTTTCTTCTCTGACAGACATCAGTCATTTTCCAGGATTGATTTTATATTAATTTCTAATGAATTCTTTTCTAGGGTGAAGAAAATGAAGATATGTCCAAGAACATTAAGAGATCATAGTCCAGTTTGGATGGAATTAGAATATGAAAAGGCATCCAGGAAGTCCTGGAGGCTGAATGAAAATTTGTTTAGATATGAGGAAAATGTGAAAGAATGTAAGCAATTTATGAAAGAATTTTTTGTTATGAATTTGCATAAAGGTACACCTATGGAGATGGTTTGGGATGCAAGTAAAGCATATATGAGAGGTATTTTAATTTATTTGAATAATAAATATAGACATAAACAGGAAAGGAAACGGAAGCAGTTAGAAGAAATAAAAAATAAGGAGCAAGTATTAATTTTAAATCCAACTGATAAGAAAACAAAAGAAGCAATCAATTTATTGCGAGGGCAATTTAATATGTTGATGGCAGATCAGGTAGCAACTAATTTGCAATATGCCAAACATAACTACTTTTGTAATGTGAACAAACCAGGCAGATGGTTGGCATATTTGCTTAGAAAAAAACAAAAGCTACGTACTATAGAGAAAATAGAATATAAGGGTAAAGAGGTGTACCAGCAAAATGTGATTAAAAAAGCATTTTCAGAATTCTATACCAAGTTGTATACTAGTGATAAGATTCAAGGTATAGATATAGATAAATATTTGCAGAGGGGGAATATCTCCATAATTTATTATTTATTTATTTAATTTGTATACCGTCCTTCTCCAACAGGACTCAAGGCGGTGAACAGCCATGGTAAAAACACAACATATAAAATTTAAAAGCAATTTAAAAACATTAAATAATTTTGGCCATCAATTTAAAATAACCCAGTTAAAACCAATTATAAATTTAAAACCGCAGGGATGGGGTCAAGCCAGCCTGGCTAGATGAAATAGATGTGTTTTCAGGGCCCGACGAAAAGTCCGGAGGTCTGGTATCGTGCGTATCTCTGGGGGTAGGTTGTTCCAGAGGGCAGGTGCCGCCACAGAGAAGGCTCTTCCCTGGGGGTCGCCAGCCGATATTGTCTGGCCGACGGCACCCTGAGGAGGCCCTCTCTGTGCGAGCGAACTGGCTGGTGGGAGGCTATTGGCGGCAGAAGGCGGTCTCATAGATACCCTGACCCTAAGCCATGGAGCGCTTTAAAGGTGGTCACCAACACCTTGAAGCACACTCGGAAGACCACAGGAAGCCAGTGCAGCTCATGCAGGAGAGGTGTCACATAGGAGCGCCCCGTCTCAGGGAAGGTTTGAATCAATTGATAACTGTGGAGGAAATTATTTTAGCAATTAAACAATTGAAGGTGGGAAAAGCCCCTGGGACAGATGGGTTGACAGCAGTTTATTATAAAAATTTGCAGGCAGAAATGGTGGAACCACTTAAAGAATTATTTAATAAAATACAAACTGGAGGACAAGTGCCTCCTTCCTGGAGAACAGTATTTATTTCCCTGATTCCGAAGGAAGACCAAGATCATACTCAGCCAAAAAACTATAGGCCTATATCATTGTTAAATACAGATTACAAGATCTTTACTAAAATACTGGCAAATAGGTTGATGCCAGTTATGCAACAAATGATTCACAATGACAAACCAGTTTTATTAATAGGCGATATATGAAGAGTAATGTAAGACAAATAGTTAATATATTGGAGTACTTGGGAAAAAACAACCAGGTCCCTGCGGTGCTTATATTTTTAGATGTGGAAAAAGCGTTTGATCGATTGAATTGGAATTTTTTATTGAAAATAATTGAAAAGATGCAATTTGGAGAGTACTTTATACAATCTATTAAGGCAATATATCAGCAACAAACAGCACAAGTAATAATTAATGGTAGTTTAACGGAAACTTTTAATATAGAAAAGGGAAAAGACAAGGATGTCTTTATCTCCATTACTGTTTATTTTGACTTTGGAATTTTTGTTGAATAAAATACGTGGCTCAGATAAAACAAGGGGAATTAAAATTAGGAATGAGGATTACAGGGTACGAACATTCGCAGATGACCTGGTTGTGACCTTGACCCAACCAATAAATTCGGTTATAGGATTAATGGCTATAATTAACCAATATGGACAAGTCTCTGGATTTAAAATTAATGCAGGGAAAACGAAGATAATAATTAAAAATATGGTTACAAGTCAAAAAGAAGAAATTGAAAAAATAACAGGATTTGAATCAGTTAAGAAGGTTAAATATTTAGGGGTTTATATCACAACATCAAATACGAAATTATATAAGTGTAATTATGAAGTACTGTGGCAAAAAATCCCAGAAAGAGAGGGAAAGTTGGAAAAAAAATTGCAACTATCATTGCTGAGAAGGATAGCTGCAGTAAAGATGAATATTTTGCCAAAGTTTTTATTTCTTTTCTAAATTTATTTATTTATTTATTGAATTTCTATACTGCCCTTCTCCCGAAGGACTCAGGGCGAGCTCTGCTTGTTGAAACAGAAAGGTCTTCAGAGCACGTCGGAAAGTGCGAAGATCTGGGATTATTCGTATTCCAGGGGGTATTTTGTTCCAAAGAGTAGGTGCCCCCACAGAGAAGGCTCTCTCCCTTGGAACTACTAGACGACATTGTTTTAATGATGGTATACGTGAAAGAGGAGGTCTCAAAATGTCTAATTTAAGATTGTATTATGAGGCAGCTGTGTTCTCAGCAATTAGTGATTGGATTAATTTAACAGAAGTGAGAATATTGAAGGGTATGATTTGTTATATGGATGGCATGCATATTTACTATATGATAAAAAGGTGGATAAGAATTTTAAAGTCATATATTAAGAAATGCATTATTACGTGTATGGAAAAAGTACCAATATAAATTAAATAACAAATTACCTGTTTGGACAATACCTAGACATATGATAGAGAATATAAGTGTGGAGCAGAAACAAGATGTGACTACTTATAAAGAGCTTCTTATTTTGGAAAGAGGTATATTGCAATTAAAATCTTTAGAGGTATTAAAGGAAGAAAGGAAAATTCAAACCTGGTTTCAGTATGGACAATTGTATACTAGGTGGAAAGAAGATCAGAAAATTGGTATTTTGCAAAATGAAGAAAACTTAATAAAACAAATCAGAGATCAAAGTCCAATGCATATTAAAAGGTTGTATAATGCACTGATAGAAATAGATTCAGAAACTGAGTTAGTGAAGGATTGTATGATAAAATGGGCACAAAACTTTGGGGAATCAATATCTATGGATGTATGGGAGAAAATATGGGTTAGAAATGTGAAGTTTACTCAAGCCCAAAACCTAAGAGAAAATTTTTAAAAAATGTTTTATAGACGGCATTTAGATCCCCAAAAGCTAGCCTGTATGTACCCGAATTTACAACCTACATGTTGGAGATGTAAATGTGATGATGCAACATATTTTCATGTATGGTGGACATATAAGAAAATTAAGGCATTTTGGATTAAGATATGGTGGATTATACAAAATATTCTTAAAAGGAAGATAAAATTTACTCCAGTTGTTTTTATTGGGTATAATTGAAGGATGTACAGTTATAGACTAATTTGATTTTGAATTTAATAACGGCAGCCAGACCTTTGGTGGCGCAATATTGGAAGAAGGAAGAAATACCTACTATTGAAGAATGGACATTAAAAGTAGCTAATTTGGCGGAGATGGCTAAAATTTCTGCATATTTGAAGGACCGTTCGAATGAAAAATATGTACTAGAATGGAGAAGATGGATTGACTATATACAAAACAAATACGGGACTAAAAAGTTGCAAATAGTTTATGAATGAAATATTTAGATGATTTTTCTTTTTCTTTTGATATTTTAGTACCTATGGCGGAGTTAAAGAGTAAGAGCCTTGATAGTACAGTGGTCTACGCACCCTGTTATTAACACAGCTGCCTGCAATTTACTGCTGGTTCGAATCTCTCCAAGGCTCAAGGTTGACTCAGCCTTCCATCCTTTTTAAGGTAGGTGAAATGAGGACCCAGTTTGTGGGGGCAATAAGCTGACTTTGTATAAATATACAAAAGTATGAAGGCTATTGCTTAACGCATTGTAAGCTGCCCTGAGTCTCCGGAGAAGGGCGGCATATAAATCAAATTAAAAAAAAAAAAAAAAAAGGGGGGGGAAACTTAAGAGTTTATAGTTAGTTTGCTTATGTTAGATTATGTTTGTTAAATGCAATACCCTGTATTTTGCTCTGGGAAGTCGGGAGGGGGGAGGGGGAAGGGGGTGGGGAATTTATTTGTAAAACATTTTAAAACTTTTCAATAAAAAAAAAATATTAGTGGACTGGAAACTAAAACATATAAAGAATGGTTGCTGGAATTGAGTATGTCTAGTTTCATGAAAAATAGGACTAGGGCAGTGACAGCTAACCTTTTGTTCCTTGGGTGCCAAAGGCACGCGCGCGATAATGCATGCGCGTGGCCACACCCATAATGGAATGCCCCCGTTGCGGGGGCCATCCCCCCGCACATGCACACGTGAACCTCCACTGCTGCGCGTGCTCCCTTTTGGGCCTAGCAGGACTCCCTGAAGCCTCTGGAGGCCGGAAAGGGTTTCCTGGAGCCTCCAGGAGGACGAAAACGGCCCATTTCTGGACTTCCAGGATTCCTGTTTTTCGCCCTACACAGGCTACGGACGAGCCCTGTCTGTGAAGTTTCTGAAAGATGCCCTAATTAATTCATGAGCCACGAGCCAAACTTCACAAGAAATACAGTCATTTATTAGGAGCACCATTTCGGCAATATCTGGATGCAGTTAGAACTAATCCTACGTAGATTTACATTCCCCTATGACCCTCTCTCTCCCCTCCTCCCTGGCCATGTTCATAAATCACATTCTCCAATTAACCACTTTGGCTGGCTGTGAAACCCAAAACTCTCCTACTGATTGCAGTAGAAAAGCACCTGTGGAATGTAGTTTCAGTTACAGAAATCAATCAGCTCAATCAGTTCTCCCTCCCTCCTGCTCATGGCAACTTGAAAACTTTGCAAGTTGACTTTCGGCTCCCCTCACTTCCCAAGGGCGACCTGTGCAAAGCAAAAAAATTTGAATACAGATGTAGAGTTTAGGGACACGACCTACCACCCGGCTTGTTTGGATTTTCCGTGTGAAATTTGGCTATAAGGCGATCAGCCTGAATGTTTCGACTCTTTACCCAAGATGCCTTTGATAAGAGGTAACCCTTCCACTTGATTAAATATTGGAGTTGTCTCCTGTGCCACCTCAAATTGAGGATTTTCTGCACCTCATAATGGGTCTGGCCCCCTATGACCACGGGGTTTGGGGGCTTCGGGTAGTGGCCTCAGGGTTGATCCGACCACGGGTTTTAAGAGGCTACAATGGAATATCAGGTGTATCTTCCCTAGCAGTCGGGGCAATTTCAATTGCACCGTGACCGGGTTGATTATCTTTACTATGGGAAATGGTCCCATAAACTTTGGTCCCAGTTTCTTGCTAGGGAGTTTTAACCTCAAATATTTTGTGGAGAGGTAAACTTTCTCCCCCAATTGAAATGGCCATTGGGGAGCTTGGTGTTTGTCTGCCTGTTTCTTATAGGCTTGTGCCACTTTAGCTAGCGCTTTCTTTACATTTTCCCAGGTTGCTTTCAGTGTGGCCATCCAATTGGTCAAGCTGACTGAGGAAGGGGGCTCCCTTGGGTACTCAGGCATTGAGATGAAGTCCATGCCGCTCACTACCTTGAACGGGGTTAGCCCCATTACAGGCACCTCTACTTTCAGAAACCCCATCCAGGCGCTAGTGGGTGGGTAGGTGGGTGGGATCTGCAGAGAGTCAAGAGTTAACTTTTCAGCATCCACCCCATCATGGGATCGAAACCCAACTGGCTTCTCCGCATCCCAAGGACACCCCCCTCCTGCGCTCAGCAGCCACTTCTACCATCTTTGCCATCTTGTGCCCAACCCGAGCCATCTGTTGCAAGCCAAGGATGACGCGAGGCAACAATCACAAAGTCCCCTCTCGACTTCGGACGGGTTTCGCAGTTGACTCTGAGCCAATGCCAGGGAAGGGGCAGAAAGGTGGCTGGCTGCCCCCCTTGTTGCTCCTTCTGTGGCTTGGCTCAGCCGGCGGTGCAGCAGTGGGCATGGTGGAGATCGGGCAATGGGTCCCACCGCAGGCAGCACGGCATCCCCGCCCGACCCCTGCTTTGCCCGATGAGCCAGGCTCTCCGGCCACTGTAGGGGGAGGTGGCGACACCCACAGTCCAGGAGACACATGCAGCCGGCAGAGCAAGCCAAGAGGGTTTCTCAGCCCTGCTTTGACAGTGGCCATGTGGTCACCTGTGCAGGCAGTCCATCCCCCCTACCCTTACTGGCTGCTGGTCTGCCAAAGCCCCGCCAGTCGCACCAGCTGGGCTGGTGGCTCCCAGCGAGAGGAGCCAAGGAAGGGCAGTGGAGGCCGTGCGGTCAGAGGCCAAGGTGCCACCACCACCCACAGATAACCCCCCCCCCCATGCCCCATTTTGGGCCTGGAAAGGCCCCTGCACCAAACTTTGCTGGCACGATTGGTTTGCCACCACCACTCCTCCTCCTGCCATCTCCGGACAGCATCCAGCATGGCTGTTCACGCTGGTGCAAAGGCTGGTGCAACCCTCTCCTGCCACTTCTTCCAAGGTAGCATGACCGCTTCTCAGCCAGCACACCTCTTACTGTTTATCGCACTCTCCTCCGGTCCTTCTGGGGGCAGCTCACTTGCCTGCCGGCAGCATCTCCTTCTCCTGGCTGCGAGGGGTGAGGGGGCACACTGGAACCCAGAAAAGGGAAAAGAGCAGAGCTGCTGGCTAAGCAGAGGCTTCTCTGTCTCCCCGCCCGAGTGGCCCCAAACCTCCAGCGGTGAGGGAGAGAAGCCCCAGGCTGCTATTCCTCCTGCTGCCGGAGAAGCGACAGTGCGAGAACCACCGTTGCCAGAGGCGAGGGGGTGGACAGGTGGGCTGGGGCTTCCCCCCCACCGCCGGAGGCTTAGGGCCACGCCAGAAGCCTGTTTGGATGGGGAGACAGGGAAGCTCTCAGCTCCAGTGGCAAGAGCAGCCAGCGGTGTAGAGAGGATGGCAGCAGGCTATGGCAGCAGTTTGTTTGTGCCGGCGAAGAGGCAGTGGCGGCTCCTCATCCTCCTGCCAGCCTTGCGCTCCGGGCAGCATCCAGCCAGCCATGCCTGGCATCCCTCTGCAGCAGCCCACATGGATCCCAGGCAGCACAGCTTCGGTGTTGGTGACAAGGCAGGCAGGCGGGTGCAGGAGAGCGACTGGGGCAATGCTCGAGTGGATTTCCCGGGACACGCATGTGCACTGTCCAGCTAGTCGTGTTTACTGGTACGCATGCATGCATGTCAATCAGCTGGCCATCTGATCTTCCAGTTTCTGGCACTGCAGCAAACATGAAAGCCGATCGTCACACACACATTCGCACTAGTAACCAGAAGACTAGCAGGCTGATGCGCATGCGTGCGCCACTAACCCGGAAGAGGAATGGGCAACGCTGCGCATACCAGGTGAAATGGCTCTGTGTGCCACTTCTGGCATGCATGCCATAGGTTCACCATCACAGACTTAGGAGAACAAGATAACCAGAGGAAGCTATGCTGGCTGACAGGAACTTAAACTTGCTACTCTGCTCTCCATGTTGTGGAAGAACACAAAAATAATCCAGTCCAAACAAGGAGTGGGCGGAATAGAAGGAGGGAGCCCTCTGCACACCCACTTCACTTCCTGAAGGAAGAAAACAAATCTAATCACTTTTCTCTTTCTTACCTGATTTGGAGGGTCAATCCTCCTGAAAAAAAGCTCCTGAGCGGGATTTGATGGGTTCTTCTTTCCCTCAGGATCGCTGATCTCCACAGTGCAACACTTTAAATAGGAGGAAGGAAAAAAGAAGCAGAATTAATGTACGTCACACGACACAAAATTAATTCTTATATTCAGAACACAACCTCAAAGCCCCCAATATCCATCCGTGAGGTTGAGTGAGAAAACAAGGGAACCATGTCCTACAAGAATTGGTGAATTGCCACATATGATGAATGCCAGAGAAGTTTGGGAAGGAGGGGTGAAGTATTCAAACACTTTCTCTATTCCCTTCTGAGCTCCCTAAAGTCTCTCACCTGCAACTGGACCTGCTCCTTCTGCTCCTCCGCCTGGCTCAGGAGGAGGCCTTCTGCCAGGGCCACCGCCTGGGAGCTGGTCTCTGCTCCACACTCCCGCACCCAGCCCTCCATCTCTGGGGGCAGGAGAGCCAGGAGCTGCTCCAGAACCATCAGGTCCAGCATCTGGGCTTTGGTGTGCTTTTCTGGTCTCATCCATCGCCTGCAAAAGCCATGGAGTCGGCTGCAAAGTCCTCGGAGACCCTCAGCCTCCCGGTATTGGATGGAGGTCCAGGACTGAACTTCGGAAGGGAGGATGGTTTCCTCCTCCAGGATCTTCTGTCCGGTTCTTGTCCAGAGCTTCCCCCCCTTCCCAGGCTGAGCATCTGAAGGGCCTTTTCCGCTTCCCTCCTTCCCAAAAGGTTTTGTCTCCATCCTTTCTGTCCTGCAGAGCAACTCCAAATGGCTCCAAGGACTCTGGTGGGTCTCCAGATGCCTTTTCCTTCACGGGACCATTTCTGGTGCTGCAGGACTGATCCCTGCAAGGGATTCCTCTCTTTTTCTTCTTCCCCCAAGAGGAAAGTTTGCCTTGCAAAGACCACAAATGGCTTCCAGTTTCTGTATCTGAGATGGGAAGAAAAAGAAACGCCAAGAATTAGAAAGTGGAATTCAGCCACTGAGCGACCTTCCCCCAACCTCCCCAGAGCCCCAAGCGGCTCATCCCAGCGCAGGTCCCAGGTCCCCCCGAGCAGGGCCGTGAAGGAGGCAGCTGGAGAGGCCGCCCAGCTTCTCTGATCCCACTCGGGCTCTTCCCCGGATCCCCGCCGCCTTCCCGGCATCCCCGCTTCCCCCTGCAGGGAGAGGGCGGCAGGGGACCATTGACCCGGGAAGAGCCCCCCCCTCACCCGAGGCACGTTTGGATGTCCCCCCGCTAGACTCTCCCGCAGCCTCTCCGCCTCTTCCGGGGCTCCAGGGGTTAAGGCGAGCGAGTGCAAAATCCTAGAGAGGCAAGGCTCCAGTGGGCCAATGGGGAAGCGCCTGGAGTTCCCTTCCCTTGGCGGAGGGCGCCCCCTGGTGGATTTGGCGCGAAGTGCCAGAATGGTAGAAAGGGCGGGAAAGAGCAGCGCAACGGAGGGGGAAGGGCGAGAGCGGGGATGATGGGCTTGGGAGTAGGGAAAAGAAAGGCCGGTCACTATGCCTCCCTGTCTCCACAGGCGCTCTTTCTCCATCTTCCTCTACTTTCCTGTCCAGGAACCGTCGGAGACGGAGAAAAACCTCTCCGGAGCCTCCCTGAAGAACAGCCGCCCTAAAAGCTCCGCGGAGATCGAAGGAGGCCTCAAAAGGGTCCAAATCCTGTCAGAAACGGGCGGGCGGTCAGAAGACGAGGACCGGGGGGCTCTCTGGGGGACTCCGGCCTGAAGGGGAGGAAGGTGGGAGACGGGCAGGGAGGCCTCCGTGAGGGAAAAGGATTGGAAAGGGACCGAGGAGGAAGGAATTCCTCCGCAATGGAGGAAAAGCTGGAAACCTCTGGAGAGGCCAGAAATTTTACCTCAGAACGAGGCTCCTTCTTTTCCCGCTTCTCTCCCTCCTCCTTCAGGTGACGTCACGAGGGGCTCTGCCCGGAGACCGATGACGCTCCAGCAGCGGGGATTCCCATTGGTCCAAAGTCCGAGGAAAAGGCTCCAATCCAGAAGCGCCGATTCCTCCTCTGGGGCTGGGAGCTCCTGGCAGGGACGCCCCCTCCCCTCCCCCCCTTCAGGTCACAGATCAAAGGTTTCTGCCGAAGGGAGGGAAAGGGGGAGGGGGAGACTTGGGGGTCACAGACCCCCCACCCCCCCTCCCTCAGTCCGAAGGGAAGCCGCGGAAAATCCTCAGCTGAACCAGGAAGAGGCGGAGAGAATCTGCAGTCCAGCCGGATCCTTCCCGCAGCTTCCCCGCAGAATCCCCCGCTCGGCTCCCTCGGGAAAGGCTTCGGGGGAGAAAAACGTGGCTTGCCTCCTTGGAACCCGCGTCTCCCTTGCTCAGAACGGCTTGGACGCAGCAGCTCCTTCCCATTCAGGGCTCTCTCCTCTCCCCCTCCCCAAACAGCCCCCCCCCAAGACCACCTGAAAGGGACGGTCACAAAAGGGACTCCGCCCCTTTCCTCCCCCTCCTTCGCTTTCGGGCACCTGGGCCAGCGCCCCCACCAGCAGCATCAGGGCTGAGGGCGCCCCCTGGTGGATTTGGCGCGAAGTGCCTGGATGGTAGAAAGGGCGGGAAAGAGGAGAGCGTCTGAGGCAGTGTTTCTCAACCTTGGTAGCTTGAAGATGGGTGGACTTCAACTCCCAGAATCCCCGAGCCAGCAGCGCTGGCTCGGGGATTCTGGGAATTGAAGTCCACCCATCTTCAAGCTTCCAAGGTTGAGAAACACTGGTCTGAGGGGAAGGTAGAGGGCTGGGATGATGGGCTTGGGAGTAGGAGGAAAGGCCTCTCTCAATGGCTCCCTGCCAGACAGAGGCCTCCGCGTCTCCAGAGGCGTCTCTCAATCTTCCTCTCCTTTCCTCTCTAGGAGCCGTCTGTTTGGTATTCGGTGCATAGATACAGCTGCCAATAAGGTCTTTTTCTGTCTTACTCTTATTTCAGTTAATAAAATTCTACCTTCCTCATCTGCGTAAATTTGTCTCGGTTGTAGCCAATCTTTAATATATACTACTACTACTCTCTTTTTTTGTGATGCAAGAGCTGAATACAATTTTCCTAGCTTGGGGGTTTCTAGTAAATGTCCTTGTTGTTTTTTAATATGGACTTCTTGCAAACATGCAATGTCCCTGTTATATTTTTGGAGATTGGATAGGACTTGCCTTCTTTTAATTGGAGAGTTTAGGCCATTTAGGTTAATCGAGATTAATTCAATTTCTTGTTCCATTTTACCTTTTATTGGTGGCCCTAGTTCCTTTCCTTATTCTCGTTTCTCTTTGTGTCCTTGGTCTCGCCCCTGTTCTTTCCTGATGTTCTCTTTCAGCCCTCTCCTGTACTTCATTTCCATCCTTTTCGTCTGAATCTTATCTTCTATCTCCTCCCCACTTTCTTTCTCCTCATCTGTTGCTATGCATTGGTCATAGAATTCCTGGGCCTTCTCTGATGTATCTAACCTGATCTTTTTGTCTTGCCAGGTTACTAACAAGCCCTCTGGAATGAGCCACCGGAACATTATTTTATATTTTACCAATTGAGAAGAGAGGAAGTAATAGTTCCGCCTTTGTTCCCTTATTCTTCTAGGTATTTGTTTAAGAGTCAGTATCTCTTTCCCTTGATATGTCAGCAGTGTGTCCCGTGTTCTCCTATAAATTTCATCTCTAATTGTTTTTCTCGTGAATCGTACATGTACCTCATGTGGCAATCTATGTCGCCAAGCATAGTTCATGTGAACTCTGTACAAGTCATCGATACCGTTTTGCAATTCAGTCCTATTCATCTTCAAATTCTCTGCAAACAACTCTATTATAAGATTCAGATCTTCTTTATTTTCCATTATATTTTGGAACCTTAGGTAAAACGCATATTTGTCCATTTCAAGATACGTTATTGCCTCTTCGAGTTTTTGGTAGGTTGCCATCAATTTCTTTTCTGTCGTCTCTAGTTTTTTTCCCATCTGTTCTGTTCTTACTTCCACTGTTTTTATTCTCTGCTCGTTCTTGGCAATTGTCTCTTGTATTTCTCCCATTCGATCATCTAGCTTTCGTATATCCTCTCTTACTTCTCCCATATCGTTCTTTAATTCTTCATGGTTCTTTCCAATCGATTCTTGGATTTTCAAGAGCACCTCCTGAATCATATTTAGTGTTGTCTGCATACTTTGTACATTCATTGCAGGTCTTGCCTTCTCACCTCCCAACATATCTCCTATCAATTTCTGACCTGCTGGAGAAGCCAGTTGCATGATTGCAGTTTTTGTAATTGTCGCTGTGCTTGTCATGTCCAATTTCCCAAAAAACTTCTTCCACAATACCATAAACTATATAGTTCCTTTCCCCTCTAGAAACTGTCTTTCTAATAACAATTCCTTCTCTTATATCTGCTTATCCTATAGTTATAATTATTAAATATTTCTTTCTTTTGTAACCTTACTCACCTATTTTACAATTAAATAAGATAATCAAATAATAATCAGATAATATAATTAATTTTACTCAACTATACCTTTAACAAATTCACTCTAAATTTATTTAACAATACCTAAATAAATAAACTAAAAAAATAAACTAATTAAAACTAACATATAATACTTCAAAAAGGAAAAAAGAGTATTTCATCAAAATAAATACAATTATTTAAAATTCTTTAAAACTACTTTTATCAGTCAAGTTTAGTATAATCAGTAAATTTAATCAATTAATAAATTCATTTATCTTCTGTGTGGATCATCTTATGGGAATTAAGATAACTTCTTTGAGCAAAGGTCTTTCCAGATTCCGTGCATTTAAATGGTTTCTCCCCTGTGTGGATCCTTTTATGGGAAGTAAGTCCACTGCTATGACTAAACATCTTTCCACACTCCATGCATTTATATGGTTTCTCCCCTGTGTGGATCCTTTTATGGATAGTAAGTGTACTGCTATGAGGAAAGGTCTTTCCACATTCCATGCATTTAAATGGCTTCTCCCCTGTGTGGATCCTTTTATGGGAAGTAAGTGAACTGCTATGAGCAAAGGTCTTTCCACATTCCGTGCATTTAAATGGCTTCTCCCCTGTGTGGATTCTTTTATGGGAAATAAGATGACCTCTATGAGCAAAGGTCTTTCCACATTCCGTGCATTTATATGGCTTCTCCCCTGTGTGGATTCTGTTATGGGAAATAAGATTACTTCTTTGAGCAAAAGTCTTTCCGCATTCCGTACATTTAAATGGATTCTCTCCTGTGTGGAGCTTTTTATGTCTTCTAAGGCCACTACTATAAGCAAAGGTCTTTCCACACTCCATGCATTTATATGGCTTCTCCTCTATGTGGATCATTTTATGGGAAGTTAGTGTACTGCTACGAACAAAGGTCTTTCCATATTCCATGCATTTATATGGTTTCTCCCCTTTGTGGATCATCATATGGATAGTAAGTTGCCTGCTTGTTCTAAAACATTTTCTACATTCCAAACATTTATAAGGCTTCTCTTTTGTGTCAATCACTTTTTGAGAAGTAAGGAAGTTATTTCCAAGAGAAAGAATGAATATCCCATTGTAATTTTGTCCGTTGTATCTTATTATAGCATCTTCTCCTTTGTTTTGGGTTAAATAGTGTTCATTTACTTGTACTTTAGCTTTGATTAGCTTCACACTTTTCCCAACATATTTTTTCCTTATTCTCTCTTGTTGGGCAAGAAAGTCTTGCATCGGACCATCAGTGGAAGATGATTCCAATTCTTTGGAATCCAATTCCTGATTCCAATTCTTTGACTGGTTTCTCTCATGTCTTTCTAATTCTATTCGAATTCCAAACTTCTCAGTTCCATCTTTAGCATTGATCACTTGGAACAGTTCACAGGAATCTTGATTCTCCTGCCCATTATTACCTTCAAAGCAAAAGGGAAATGAAAATGATAACAAGGTTAGAGAAAAAGATCAAAGTGTAGAAAGTTAAGTGAATTTTTTTCTGAATTTCTCCGAAATTCCATTAGGTTGTATGTTTGCCTGCCTACAGGTATGTGATATGGACATGATGATTTCTATATTCATGAGTCATGAAAGCTTTGAAGATGTCTAGAAAACATCTCTTTCTTTACAATTATCTATATATATGCATAACAACGGCAGCTACTGACTGGATCTCCAAACTCGACATTAAACTATTTCTGCTTTCCTTGTAGGTTTTCTTACTGTTTTTTTATTGTTTTAATTGTTTTTAACCTGTAAAAATGAAGTGTTTTAATACTGTGTGTGACCAACCATACGCTAAATAAATAAATATATATGCAAATCTCACTCAGTCCGTTTTGAATTAAGGAATAGAATGGAATAACAAAGTTGGAAGGGACCTTGGAGGTCTTCTAGTCCAACCCCCTGTTTAGGCAGGAAACCCTACACCACTTCAGACAAATGGCTATCCAACATCTTCTTAAAAACTTCCAGTGTTGGAGCATTCACAATGTCTAGAGGCAGGTTGTTCCACTGATTAATTGTTCTAACTGTCAGGAAATTTCTCCTTAGTTGTAAGTTGCTTCTGTCCTTGATTAGTTTCCACCCACTGCTTCTTGTCCTACCCTCAGGTGCTTTGGGGAATAGCTTGACTCCCTCTTCTTTGTGGCAGCCCCTGAGATATTGGAACACTGCTATCATGTCACCCCTAGTCCTTCTCTTCACTAAACTAGTCATACCCAATTGCTGCAACCCTTCATCGTATGTTTTAGCCTCCAGTCCCCTAATCATTTTTGTTACTCTTCTCTGCACTCTTTCTACAGTCTAAACATCTTTTTTACATTGTGGCGACCAAAACGGAATGCAATATTCCAAGTGTGGCCTTTCCAAGGCATTATAAAGTGGTATTAACACTTCATGTGATCTCGATTCTATCCCTCTATTTGCAGCCTAGAACTGTGTTTTTGTTTTTTTGGCAGCTGCTGTACATTGCTGGATCATATTTAAATGGTTGTCCACTAGGACACCAAGATCCCTCTCAGTTACTACTATTGAGCAAGGTACCACATATACTGTACCTGTGCATTTTGTTTTTCTTGCCTAAATGTAGAATCTAGCTGCCTTGAGTCTTCAGAGAAAGGCGGCATACAAGTTGAACAAATAAATAAATAAAATAAATCTGGCTTTTTTCACTGTTGAATTTCATGATAATCAGGGGAAACATCCAAGGAGAAGGTAGGAGAAAACATAAGATTTATTGGGGTAGGTTAATTTCAGCAGAGACCTGTGAGAACTGAAACAATTTTGAAACGAGCTCCTTCTTCCCTGGTGTACCTTGGAGTAGCTGCTCCACGGTGTCCGTCTGGCGGGTGGGACCCCCACTTGGCCTGTTCTTTGATCCCAGTGATGAAACTTTGGAGCGAAACCCCTTGCTGAAGCCTCCCATTGGCTTGTAAATGCTCTTCATGCTGAGACTGGAACGGTTGGGAGGCATCAAGAATAGCTATTTCACTGCCCCAAAGTCTCATCGGCTTGCAAGGGCTCTCTGGCCAGATCTCATACAAGTATCAGTTTGCAGAGAATGTAGGCCTAAAGTACTTTAGTGTGAGATCACACGAGATCAGTAATGCAAGATCTCAGGTTACTAATCTCATGTGATCTTGCACTGCAGTACTTTAGGCCTGTGTTCGCTTAAGAATTGAGGACTGCACGAGATCCAGGGCAAAAGTCTTTGAAAACGAAGAGGCCTTCCCTTTGTTTGCAAAGCATTTTGCCCTGGATCTCGTGCAGGCCTTGGTTAGCAGAGAACAGAGGCCTAAAGCACTGTAGTATGAGATCACGTGAGATCAATAGCGCTAGATTTCCCACTACTGATCTTGCGTATCTCTCACTATTTTAGGCCTCTTTTTTCTGCAAATGCGCTGAAGTAGGCAAGGGAACCAACGGCTTGCCACATCATTGCAGGCTGTATTTTTTGGACCATAAGACACACCTAGGTTTAGGGAAGGAAAACAAGAAAAAAATAGTTTTTGGCCTCCATGCGTCCCATTTTTGCCCTACCCGGCATCCAGAAGCACTCTGTAGGCCAAAAACGGGCTCATTTTGGCCTCCCAAACCTTCTGCGTGTCCTGTTTTCAGCCTCCCCAATGCCAGTGAAGGCAAAAACAGAAGCCACTGAGGCCTCTGGAGGCCAAAAGCAGGCCCATTTTTGGCCTGCAGAGTGCTTCTTGATGCTAGAGAGGGCAAAAATGGTGTTCATAGAGGCTTTGGGAGGCCAAAAACAGGCTCATATTCGCTCTATAAGACACACAGACATCCACCCACTTTTTTGGGGGGGGGGAGTGCATCTTATAGTCTGAAAAATACGCTAAGTCCCGGGAGGTGAATGACGGCCGTGGTGCTGCAACCCTCATAATTTCAGGACAGATTCTCAAGTACTTAGGGGAGGGCTAGTCGTAACTTGGAGCAGTCGCTAAGTGAACTGTCATAACTCGGGGATTACCTGTACTTTAGGATACTCTGAGTGACATTGCATGAGGCTTTTGTTCTTGATTGGGAGAATACTCTTCCATGGGCTGAGTGTGAAAGTTCTATTCTCACACAATTCTGGAGGTTTCAGAGGAGAAATGACAACACACTCCTCTCACATGACCTCCAGAGGACACATAAACGCACACCTCGTTCTTTTCAGCCCCCCCCCCAGATAAGTTCAAATAGAAATGGAAAAATACAGATAAGAAATGGCACAGAAAGCATCTAAGCAAAGAAACATTGACTCTTTCCTTCCATGGAGCACGAGAAGGCCAGATCCTTTCCTTCTCCCTCACAGGAGAAGGAAATAAATAAATAATTTATTAATAATAAATATTTTTTTAAATAAAAAAGCTAATTATAATCTGTCTTCTTGAACTCTCTGATTGGGGACTAGAGAACTCTTACCCAGAGAGGCCACGTTCCTATGGTTTTCAAGCATGACTTCCGAATGCAGCGCTTTCTGGTCAGGATCCAGCTGAGACCATTCCTCCTCAGAGAAAGACACAGCCACCTCCTCGAAGGACACGAGACTCTCCTGAACACGGAAAAAAGAACAGAACAGGAGGATTCGCAAGATCTGTTCATCTTCATGAATGATTTAGACAAGAGGATAGAAGGGGAACTCATCAAATTTGCAGACAAGGCCAAATTGACAGGAATAACAGCACTTCAGAAGATAAGCTCCAGATATAGAAGGAATGACAGATTGGCCCCCATCTAACAAAATGAAATCAACATTGAGAAATACGAGGTTCTACATCTAGAAAAGAAAAATCAAATGCACTGGCATAGAATAGGTGATACCTGGCCCAACAGTAGTAAGGGCAACAGCGATCTTGGAGTCCTAATGGACAACCACTTAGGGCTGGACTGGAGGCTAAAACATATAAAGAACGGTTGCTGGAATTGGGTATGTCTGGTTTCATGAAAAGAAGGACTAGATGGGGTGACATGATAGAAGTGGTGCAAGAAGCAGTGGATGGAAACGATTCAAGGAGAGAACCAACCTACAAGTAAAGAGAAATTTCCTGACAGCGAGAACAATTAATCAGTGGAATGGCTTGCCTCCAGAAATTGTGGGTGCTCCAACACTGGAGGTGTTTATGAAGACATTGGGCAGCCATTTATCTGAAATGTAATAGAGCTCTCAGTCTGAGCAGAGGGTTGGACTAGAAGACCTCCAATATCCCTATAAACTCTGTTATTCTGTTCCATTGTTCCCAAAGTCCCAAAACAAAGATACACACTAAGTTAAATGGCTGTGCATCACACAAGTCCCAATATTAGGTGAGAAAATGGGAAAATCTGAAAATTGCTTTCACTGAAGAAATATTTGGGGAAGTTTTATCAAGTTCATTGATTCTGCAGAACTTTCAGTGCCTTTCAGTAAAGTAATCCTACTTCTGGATCAACTGATCTATCGCTCTGTCTATCACTGATTGATCTAGTAGTCTGAGCCATTGGCTGAAAGGAAGAAAAGAAAGAAGAGAAAATTCCCTGGGAAAGTCATTTCTCAGCCTTTGCAAAGCGGGAATGTTTGATCTCCTAATCGAGGCTCAAATCAGAGGATTAAAAATTATTTTGTAGCCCAAAGTACCGTGATTACATGCTCAACAGGGCCACTCCCTTTGGATTTTAATAGTCGGCTTTATTTTTGAATACGATTTGTTTATTTTTGAATTACAGGTTATAAATAAGGCTTTTTAAAAATGGTAATGTGGCAATGTGAGTATTTATTTATTTTTCATTAGCCTTGCACAATTCCGAGTCAAAGAATTACCCCCCAAAAAGGGTCTGTAGCAGTTACTGTCACTGTAATACGTTTATTCCTATTTCTTGAAGCACTTTTTAAAAATTGCTTCTTGTAAACTCAAAGTTGGAGGAGTACGTAGCAGAAAGAGGAAGCTATGCTGGCTGACAGGAACTTGAACCTGCCATTCTGTTCTCCATGTTGTGGAAGAACACAAAAATAATCCAGCCCAAACAAGGGGGGAAAAGACTTCCGGCGGTGATGTCATCACGAACGGGTGAGGAAACGGAGGCTCCGTCTCTGAAACCCAAATTTCCTCATTAATTGCTCTTTAGGGGCATTCCCGAACTTGGAGGGATCGGGAAACGAAAGAGGAATTCGCGAAGCCCCCTGGTGTTGCGCTGTCATCAGGGAGGTCGAGCGATCAACCTCTTAAATTGGTGGAGAAGAAGTCGGCCTTATCGGCGGACAGGAGTGATGGTGCCTAGATCGAAGCAAAAAGTGGAAGCAAATCCGAGTGACTGTCAGATACATCACCTACAATAGAGACAGCAAACGGGACGCACGATCGAATCAGAGAAAGACAAGTGAGTTATAACAGCGGCGATACAAGAGGAGAAGGAAAAAAGGGGGAATAATTACAGCGCGGAAGAGAGAAACCCATAGAATGACTAAGCAAATATAAGAAAAGGAGAAATAGTGCTCAAAGCGGTCTGACTGCGGACCTTTACAGCTGATCAAAGGGAGCAGCCTGTGGACTTTGTGGATATAGAGACAAGCTGTTTGATCTTGGGAATTATAACTGATTCAAACCCCAAACATCGGAAACCGAATACAGAGACTGAAATTCCGGATTAAGTGGTGAATTTCACGGATACAGAAGATCTGTCGGGATTTCAAACTCTGGATTTACAAATAATTTTGGATAATAAGAACTCAAGTTTAAAAAAAAAGATTTTGTATGGATAAAGGGGGATGTTATAATATTAATAATATTTTTAGTAAGTAAAGGTCAATATCTAGAGGAGGGAGTAAGTAATCTGTTATGAATTAGGTTTTTTTTGTTATGAAGAAGTCACAGGGGGGGATGGGTGGGGTGGGGAGGGGGGGTTAGGGAGGGGGAGGGAGAGGGGAGAACAAAAAAGGGGGAAAAATTTGTATTTGAAAACTTTTTCAATAAAAAAAAAAAAGATCTGAAAATTGAATGCAGCGATCCAATGACTGGGAGAAGAAATTAAAAAACAAAGACTGAGACGACACAGATTGCGTTTTTCATGATTGTGAAAGAACAGACTGAGAGAGGTAAAGCAAGAAGACAATAAGGACTAAAGAAAATAAAAATTAAGTGAATTATTAATTTTGAACTGTTTAATTAGTTAATAAGTTTAATATTTGAAAGAAATATATAAGTTGACAATATTTTTATAGCTATAAATTGTATTGTGGAATTGTAGTTAGACAAGGAATTATTGTTAAAGCGAAAGACTGATTTTTATATAAAATAACAGATGAGTTGACTGTATCTCTGAGATAAGACTGATTGAAAAAGGGGGTAATTGAAAAGATTGCTAATTAGAAAATTAAGAAAATTAAATTAAAATCTTGATTGATAAGTAAATAGATTTATACTGTGAACAAGAATTAATTGCTTAATCGGGATAACTGGCAATATAATATAACTATATATAAGTTGTGTGGTGTATAAGTAGTATTTGGAGGGGAAAAGAGATATTAAGGAATAACTTAATAATTGATGTTAAGGTTGGAAAGCTTTACACGAATATTAAAAATGTCTACAACATCCACCATAACAAAGACAGGGAAAAAACCTACAACTAGTACGTTAGTAATGACTCCTTCCCTCTCACAACAAAAAACAATAGATAGCATGATGGGGAAAGAAAAAGAAAAAGAAAAACTGGAAATGGCACCTAATGTAATACAAGATATGTTTCAAAAGATCCACGAAACAATGCTTCAAACACAAGAAAAAATAGCTGAAAATCAGGAAGAAATGAGAATGTTCCATGCAGAGATCAGAAATGAATTAGGAGAAGTTAAGGAAGATATTAAGACCATGAAAGATAACATTGGGGGCATTCAAAATTCTATAGCAGAAAATGAACAGAGAATTAGGAAAACGGAAACAAAAATAGATCACGTGGATTTAAAAGTAGAAGCAATGGAACAAAAAACCCTACAACTAAACAAAGAAATGTCAGATTCCTTGGCCATGCTCGAAATGGAAAAGGCCTCATACTTCTTGCGTTTTCAAAATGTTCCAGAAAAAAAAAATGAGGACTTAGAAGGAAAAATGGTGGAGATTATTGCAGGAATGATACAAAAAGAGCCAGAAGAAATAAAAGGACAATTGGAAGAAACTTATCGTGTACAAACTTATCGTGGCATGTCGCGAAGAGGGGGTTGAGGGGTTTTTTATATAAAGTTTTAGCAAATGTCTTAAGGGGTTCCGGGGGGGGGGGAGGGTTGGATCAGAAGTAAGGCCGTGGGTATGGGGGATAACCCACTAAGGGGAGGGCCAGGTAAGGCTGTGGAGCACGGCATTGGGGGTGGGGGGCCCGGGGTCAAGAGGGGGGATAAAGTTCATCCAGATAAGGTTTTTACCATCAGTACTGTGGGTGGGAGGGGTAGATATGGCGGGAGCAGTGGGCCATATCGTGTTAGGGGAGCGCGCGCCCGCTGTCTTCGAGCGGTGGCGCGCTCCGGCCCCCAAAGCTCCACTCGTTTTCCAGGTGGCGCAGATCCTCAGGGCCCTGGCCTCCGTCTGATGTTATGCAATGCCCCCCTCATTTGTGATCTTGTTCAGGAGGGGGGAGCGGACCTGGCAGGTATTACGGAAACCTGGTTGGGCCAAGAAGGGGGGGTCCCTCTTGTTGAAATGTGCCCACCAGGTTTCCGCGCATTCCATCAGCCGAGGTTGCAGGGTAGGGGCGGGGGGGGTAGCGGTTATTATTAACAAAGGTCTGAGACCGAGGGAGGCCACTGTTCCTCAGACAGCTGGCTGTGAATCCCTCCTTGTGAAATGGGGCCACGGGGTTCAAATGGGTTTGCTGATCACATACCTGGCTCCCTGCCATGTGGCAGCAGCCCTGCCCGAGCTACTCAGTGTCATCGCCACGGTGGCGGTTGAGACCCCTAGGCTTATGGTCATGGGGGATTTCAACTTGCCGTCCGTTGGTGAGGCATCTGAGGTGGCTCGGGAGTTCATGGCTTCCATGACAGCCATGGACCTGACCCAATTAATTCATGGCCCTACCCACACGGGGGGAAACACGCTGGATCTGGTTTTTGTCTCTGGACAGTGGTTGAGTGATCTCGAGATAGGGGATATAGTCACCGAGCCCTTGTCATGGTCTGATCACTCTCTCCTTCGTCTCGACCTTCGAACAGCTACACCCCGCCGCAGGGAGGCGGAGCCGGTAAGATGGTTCCGCCCCAGGCGCCTGATGGAACCGGATAGGTTCCAGATGGAGCTTGGGCCATTCCCTGAGGCTCTGGCACACGCCTCGACTGGAGACCTAGTGGCCGCCTGGGATAGGGCGGCCGCTGGAGCTCTGGATCGGGTCGTGCCTTTGCGGCCTCTGACCCGGCGCCGATCTCATTTAGCTCCTTGGTTCACTGAGGAGCTGAGGGAGTTGAAGCGCCGTAAAAGACGCCTAGAGAGTAGTTGGAGGGCCAGTCTTTCTGAATCTGACCGGACACTGGTAAGAGCTCATATTAGGAATTACCTAGTGGCGATAAAAGCAGCGAAATGTAGCTATTTTGCTGCTCTTATTGCGTCATCAGATAATCGCCCGGCCGCCCTGTTTAGGGTGACCCGCTCCCTGCTCCACCAGGAAGCGCGGGAGGACCCCTTGGAGGGTAGAGCCGAGGATTTTGTTCAATATCTGTATGACAAAATCGCTCAGATTCGGGAAGATCTGGACTCCGACTGGATAGTCTCAGGGGGAGGGACTGGGGCAGGTCTTGAGAATGTTATCTGGGATGAGTTTGATCCTGTGACCCCTGAGGACGTGGACAGGATTCTGGGTAGACTGAACGCGACCACTTGTTTATTGGACCCGTGTCCCTCCTGGTTAGTGCTGGCTTCTCGGGAGGTGACACGAGGCTGGTTCCAGGGGATTATAAATGCTTCACTGGGTGAGGGTGTCTTTCCTGCCGCCTTGAAAGAGGCGGTGGTGAGGCCTCTCCTCAAGAAGCCTTCCCTGGACCCGGCAATGTTGGTAAATTATCGTCCGGTCTCCAACCTTCGTTTTGTGGCGAAGGTTGTTGAGAGTGTGGTTGCGCAACAGCTCCCCCAGCACCTGGATGAAACGACGTATCTGGATCCGTTCCAGTCGGGCTTCAGGCCCGGGTACAGCACGGAAACGGCATTG
This sequence comes from Pituophis catenifer annectens, assembly GCF_029215685.1. Taxonomy (NCBI): domain Eukaryota; kingdom Metazoa; phylum Chordata; class Lepidosauria; order Squamata; family Colubridae; genus Pituophis; species Pituophis catenifer. Next base: position 5,075,618 of record NW_027256882.1, read on the forward strand.
GTCGCGTTGGTTGATGATCTCTGGAGGGCTCGGGACAGGGGGTGCTCCTCTGTCCTGGTCCTGTTAGATCTCTCAGCGGCTTTTGATACCATCGACCATGGTATCATGCTGCACCGGTTGGAAGAGTTAGGGTTGGGAGGCACTGTTGCGGTGGTTCTCCTCCTTTCTCTCTGACCGGTCGCAGTCTGTGTTGACAGGGGGACAGAGGTCGACCCCGAGGCCCCTCATATGTGGGGTGCCGCAAGGGTCGGTCCTCTCACCTCTCCTGTTCAACATTTATGTGAAGCCGCTGGGCGAGATCATCCGTGGTTTCGGGGTGGAGTACCATCAGTACGCTGATGACACCCAGCTGTACATCTCCACCCCGGATCACCCCAACGATGCCCTTGAAGTGATGTCCCGGTGCCTGGAGGCCGTACGGATCTGGATGGGGAGGAACAGGCTCAGGCTCAACCCATCCAAGACCGAGTGGCTGTGGTTTCCAACGTCCCGATATAGCCAGTTGACGCCATCACTGACTATTGGGGGCGAATCATTGGCCCCCACGGAGAGGGCTCGCAACTTGGGCGTCCTCCTGGATTCACGGCTGTCTTTAGAAGAGCACTTGACAGCCGTGACCGGGAGGATTTTTTATCAGGTCCGCCTGATTCGCCAGTTGCATCCCTTTCTGGATCGGGACTCGTTACGCACGGTCACTCATGCCCTCGTCACCTCCCGCCTGGACTATTGTAATGCTCTCTACATGGGGCTCCCCTTGAGGAGCACCCGGAGGCTCCAACTGGCGCAGAGTGCGGCCGCGCGGGTGGTAATGGGAGCGACATGGCGCTCCCATGTAACACCTCTCCTGCGCGAGCTGCACTGGCTCCCGGTGGTCTTCCGGGTGCGCTTCAAGGTTTTGGTTACCACCTTTAAAGCGCTCCATGGCTTAGGGCCTGGTTATTTACGGGACCGCCTTCTACCACCAATAGCCTCCCACCGGCCAGTACGCTCTCATAGAGAGGGACTCCTGGGAAAAACTGGGAAAAAAAACAAAAGAAAAAAGAAATACTTCCAAAAGAATTCTTTACAATGGCTGAAGAACTAAACTTGGCAGACGTATGGAGGGAAACACATGAAGAATACACCCAATACACCTTTTACTCCCATCCGCATAACTCCTGGTCAAGACTGGACATGGCATGGATGACCCCAAATATCAAAACAGAAGTAGAAAAAATTGAGATAGGCACAAACCAATGGGCAGACCACAATCCACTATTCATAAACTGGAAAGGGGAAAGAAGACGTAAGAGATGGACAATGAACCAAAGATTATGTAAAGAAAAAGAATTTAATTTGATGTTAGAAAAGGAAGTAAAAATATTCTTTCAGATAAATAAAATAGAGGAAACCTCTTTACAAAACACATGGGATACTTTAAAAGCATATATAAGGGGCCTAGTAATAGCATATACGAGGAAAAAGAATAAAGAGAAGAAAAAACAATTAGATAAATTAGAGAAAGACCTAAAACAAATAGAACAAAAACTCCAGGAAAAGCCCCAGAACAAAACAATAAGAGAAGAATGGGAAATGATTAAGCATAAATTGAATTTGATAAACCAAATAGAACTAGCCCAAAAAATAAAAATGGCGAAACAAAACTATTTCGAGCACGCAAATAAAACGGGCAGATGGCTAGCCTATAAACTGAAAAAAGAACAGAAAAAAAGAATGATATACCAATTGAAAGATGATAAAGGAGAAATTCAACATAGTAAAGAGGCCAAAAAAGATATTATTAAGAAATTTTATGCGAATCTATATAATCAGGGGAAAATAGAGGAAGATAAAATAAAACAGTACATAGAGAAATCAGGAATGCCAAAAATCACAGAAGAACAAAGAATTACTCTCAATAGGCCAATAACCAAATTAGAACTAGATGAAGTACTGAAAAAGCAAAAAAACAATAAAACACCGGGTCCCAACGGGCTACCGGTAGAAATATATAAAACAATGCAAGAAGTATTGGGAGAGAATATGTTGCAATTATATAATGAAGCTATGGAGAAAGCCAAGATACCAAATTCATGGACAGAAGCCATAATAACAATCATTCCAAAAGAAGACACAGATCTCCAGTTAATACAAAACTATAGACCTATTTCATTATTGAATGCCGATTACAAAATATTTGCAGCAATCTTGGCAGAAAGAATTAAATTAGTATTAAATACATATATACACCCAGATCAAAATGGATTTCTGCCGGGACGCCAAATAAAGAACAACATGAGAATAATACTTAATGCTTTAGAATACTATGAATCACACCCAGAGAAGCAGGCAGTGTTGGTTTTTCTTGACGCCCAAAAGGCCTTCGATAACCAAAATTGGAAATTTATGATTGAACAACTACAAAATATGCAAATTGGGGAAAAAATTGGGAAAATTATAGCAGAAATCTATACCAAGCAATCAGCAAGGATAATTATGAATGATGACATAACAGACAAATTTAATATAACAAAAGGAGTCAGACAAGGCTGTCCACTTTCCCCCTTACTATATATTCTATCATTGGAAACCCTGTTGAAAAAAATTAGAGAAGATCAAGGAATTGAAGGTTTAAGGATTAATAGAGAAGAATACAAAGTTCAAGCCTTTGCTGATGACTTAGTGTTTTTGACAGAAAATCCTATGGAATCTATACCTAATTTGTTCCAAAAAATAGAAGAATTTGGAGAAGTGGCTGGACTAAAAATTAATAAAAGTAAATCAAAGCTAATTGTTAAAAACCTTACGGAAATCCAAACAAAAGATTTGATAGATAATATACAAATTCAAACAACAAAAAAAATAAAATATCTAGGAATCTGCTTATCTACAAGAACATCAGCAATTAAAGAAAACAATTATGATAAATTACTAGAACAAAGAAAGAAAGACTTAGAAAAATGGGAAAATTTACACATTTCATTCCTAGGAAGAATTTCGGCCATCAAAATGATTATATTACCTAAATTTTTATATTTGTTTCAGGTCACCCCAATTAAAATAGATAAACCGTTTTTTGAAAAGCTGAATAAAATAACATCTAAATTTATATGGCAAGGGAAAAGGCCACAAATAAAATTTAAATTGCTTCAGGATACAAAAGATAGAGGAGGAGCTGCACTCCCTGACTGGGAGGTATACTACCAAGCAGCAGTACTATCGTGGGTCAAAGATTGGATAGAATTAAAGGACTCTAGAACTTTAACAATTGAGGGACACGAACTTCAAACTGGCTGGCACTCCTTTATGTGGGATGAGAAATACAAAACACATTCATATTTTAAAACACATACAATAAGGAACTCACTATTACAAATTTGGCTTAAAATTAAAAAACAACATTATATGAAGATACCAAATTGGCTAGCACCGGCGGAATCAATTAGACACCCAAATTTAACAGATAAGACAAAAATAATTAGATATAAAGATATAATTGACTATCAAGGCAAACTAAAGACAAAACAACAATTGGAGACAGATTTACACAGAGGAATAGACTGGTGGACTTACACTCAAATACAATCCAAATATAGAGAGCATATAAAAACATATGAAATTTATAATCAAAAACAAGAAATAGATAAAATTATATTAGATTCAGAAAATAAATTAATTAGTAGAATTTATAAATTTCTCCTACGCTATAAATTGGAAGAAGAGACAGTCAAAGAAACGATGATTAAGTGGGCTCAAAATATCAAACACACAATACCTTTGGAAAAATGGGAAAAGTTCTGGGAGGTAAACCTAAAGTTAACGAAAGCAACGGCGTACAAGGAAAACCAACTGAAAATGTTTTATCGGTGGCATATGTCTCCAACCAGATTGGCAAAAATACAACCTAAAAATAGCCCAATTTGTTGGAAGTGCAAAAAGGCACATGAGACTTTCTATCATTTATGGCGGACGTGCCCGGCAGCAAAGAAATTTTGGTCTAACATCAAAACATGGTTGGAACAAATAACAAAAACACAGATTGAAAAAGAACCAGAAACATTTTTATTAGGAATATTTAACAAATCATACCCTAAGGATATCAAATATCTTACAATTCACATATTAACTGCTGCAAGAATAACCTACGCAAGAAATTGGAAACAAGAAAAAATACCAAGTGAAACAGAAGTAATAGGGAAAATTTTAGAATGCACTGAAATGGATAGGTTAACCAAAGAATTACAAGAAAAAGAAGAATCAGACTATTATAAAATATGGAATAATTGGTATAATTGGTTAAAAATTAGAAATATACAAAAAAATATAGGGGATATATTACCGATTGATACATATATATGTAATAAAAAATATTATTAGATTAAAGAGAGGTGAAGGAATATATTATAAGTAGAATTGTAGAACGTCACTCTGAAAAAATGCTTAAGAAATTATATTCTTTTTGTGTATATGTTGTATAAATGTTCGTTGTGTATATGTTACGTATGTCTTTTTTAATATTTATATTCAATAAAAACTATTTTAAAAAAACAAACAAACAAACAAGGGGGGAAAAGAGAAGGAGGGAGCCCTCTGCACACCCGCTTCACTTCCCGAAGGGAGAATAGAAATCTAATAACTTTTCCCTTTCTTACTTGATTTGGAGGTTCAACCGCTGTTTGATCTCCGTCATAAAAACCAGAAAGCTTCATTCTTTGTTTCTCTGTAAGGAATAAATAGTTTCAAAATGCATAATTAACAAAATAGGGGAAGGTATTCTATAGAAGAGAAGAGAGAGTGAAATTAAAACTGATGGGAAATTGGAGGATCTTCCATTACCTTCTGAGGTGTCCTGACTTTGATCCTCCCAAGGGATCCTCCTGAAAAACAGCTCCTGAGGGGAATTTGATGGGTTCTTCTTTCCCTCAGGATCTCTGATTTCTATATTGCAGCACTTTCAATAGAAGGAAGGAAAAAAGAAGCAGAATTAATGTACCTCACACGACACAAAGTGGATTCTTATATTCAGAACACAACCTCAATATCCATCCGTGAGGTTGAGTGAGAAAACAAGGGAACCATGTCCTACAAGAATTGGTGAATTGCCACATATGATGAATGCCAGAGAAGTTTGGGAAGGAGGGTGAAGTATTCAAACACTTTCTCTATTCCCTTCTGAGCCCCCTAAAGTCTCTCACCTGCAACTGGACCTGCTCCTTCTGCTCCTCCGCCTGGCTCAGGAGGAGGCCTTCGGCCAGGGCCACCGCCTGGGAGCTGGTCTCTGCTCCAGACTCCCGCACCCAGCTCTCCATCTCTGGGGGCAGAAGGAACAGAAGCTGCTCCAGAACCACCAGGTCCAACATCTGGGCTTTGGTGTTCTTCTCTGGTCTCAGCCATCGCCTGCAAAAACCATGGAGTCGGCTGCAAAGTCCTCGGGGACCCTCAGCCTCCAGGTATTGGATGGAGTTCCAGGTCTGAACTTGTGAAGGGAGGATGGTTTCCTCCTCCAGGATCTTCTGCCCGGTTCTTGTCCAGAGCTTCCCCCTCTTCCCAGGCTGAGCAGCTGAAGGGCCTTTTCCGGCTCCCTCCTTTCCAAAAGGTTGTGTCTCCATCCTTTCTCTGTCCTGCAGAGCAACTGCAAATGGCTCCAAGGACTCTGGTGGGTCTCCAGATGCCTGTTCCTTCACGGGACCATTTCTGCTGCTGCAGGACTCATCCCTGCAAGGGATTCCACTCTTTTTCTTCCCTCAAGAGAAAAATTTGCCTTGCAAAGACCACAAATGGCTTCCAGTTTCCAATTCCAACAATTCCCAAGAATTAGACTCTCCTGCAGCCTCTCCGCCTCCTCCAGGGCTCAAGGAGAGTGAGTGCAAAATCCTAGAGTGGCAAGGTTCCAGTGAGCCAATGGGGAAGCGCCTGGATTTCCCTTTCCTTGGCAGAGGCGCCCCCTGGTGGATTTGGCGCAAAGTGCCAGAATCATAGAAAGGGCGGGAAAGAGGAGCGCATCTGAGGGGGGAGTGGGTAGGGATCATGGCCTTGGGAGTAGGTGGAAGAACGGTCTGTCTCCATGGCTTCCTGTCAGACAAAGGCTTGGACCTCTGTGCTTCTTTTCCCCCTTTTATATTAACCCAAATGTATTGAAGGAAGTTTTCCTCTTTCTTCTGTTGCATTTCTAGAGCGGTTTGGTTATTTCTTATATATAATGGAACTCCACCTCCAAGTCTTTCAATCGGTCTACTTCTTATTTATTTATAGGATAAAACAGAAGAGAAAAAAGAAAAATTCTTTCTGGCAGCCCCTGAGATATTGGAAGGTGCCATCATGTCTCCCCCCATCTTTCTTTTCATCAGACTAGAAAATACCCAGTTCCAGCAACCATTTTTTAATACGTTTTAGCCTCCGTCTTTGTTGTTCTTCTCTGCACTCTTTCTGCAGTCCGAAGATCTTTCTAATTTATTTATTATACAAAACACAAAGAAAAATAGAAATGGGAAATTGAGGGAAGGAGAAAGAGAAAGAAAAGGGGAAAGAGAGTCTGAGGTAGAAGAGAAAAGGAAAAAAAAAAGACGTTAAATTCTTTTTAGCAATTTAAAATTCCAACCTGACAATTCAATCTAATGGACAAAAGCAAAGTCATTTTGTTTCTCTTTCCTTTGAACACTTTAAATGTGAAGATATTCAATTTAACGGCTGGAGAAGGAAAGTCTAGAATGGTCACGAAGACCCCCGTTGTGGCTGAGGGACGGAGGGAGGGAGGGCTCCCGCCTGAGGGGATCTGCGCTCTGATTGGTTGCTTGGGTGGAAAGGGGGCGTTTCCCCTTTTCCCGCCAGGCGCCGTTTGAGATTTACCTCAGGATCTTCCTGACTGTCTTCTCTGCTGTGAATCTTAAAATATATTTATATGGAAGTAAAAGTAAAAGTTTGTGTCCGTGTCTCCCTCTTCCTTTGGACAGCAGCTGCCTATTTCCTCCACATTAAACCTCTTCAGTTGCCGCTTCCAGTCGGGGGTTTTTATTTTATCCCCTGAGAGTGTCAGAAGAAAAATCAGGTCCAGTTCCAGGAAGGGAAGAAAATGGAGGCTGCTTAAGAAAGGAGGTTGATTGACGGGCGGAACCAACAACGGCCTGCAGTCAGAAGAGAAGAGAGCTGGAAGGGACCTTGGAGGCCATCTAGTCCAACCCCCTGCTCAGGCAGGAGATCCATCCTATACCATCTCTGACAAGGGGCTGTTCAGTCTCTTCTTAAATCCTTCCAGTGATGAAGCGCCCACGACTTCTGGTGGCAAGGAGTTCCACCGGTTAATTCTCCTCCCTGTCAGGCAGTTTCTCCTTAGTTCCAGGTTGCTTCTCTCGATGAGTTGCCTTCTGGGGCTTTGGGGGATAATTTGGGCCCCTTTCCCTTCTCTGGGGCAGCCCCCCAAACGCTGTTCCGGGACAGCCGGGAAAGGAGCCGGATGAGGGGGAGGATTCTGGTGCCGTTTCTGCAGCGCCTGGAGATCCAGAGGCTCCTTTGGTGGGTCTTTTGTCCTCTGAGGCGGTGAGGGCTGAAGCAGCGGCCGCCTTGGACCCCGATCCCGTCAGAGAAGCGCCCTGATTTCCCTCCCCGGATCCCCAGCCCTCCTTTCCCCTCCGGCCAGCCTTCCTCTCGGGGACGCCGCCTCCCGGGTCTCCGCCTCCTGCAGCCGCCGCCGCCATCCGGGCTTCCGAGGCACAAATAAGAGTTTCTTCTCCCCGCCAAGCCGAGTTTTGCCTGCGGCTGTTACCCGGCAGTCTCGGGGGTGAAAAGCCCGGAGATGGCGGCTTTTTTTCCTTGCAGCGGCTTTTGCGTTTCTCTTCTTGGCTTCTCGGTTTCTTTAGGGGTGCAGAGAAGGGAAGGGGCTTTTTTGGGGGGGGGACACCTGCGTTTTCTTCCTAATAAATAATTTTATTCTCTTGAGAATAAAAAGGAGGCTTTTGGATCAGAGCCGCTTCCTCTTCCGCAGCCGAAATAGGCAGATTTTCTGGGGAAAAGCGCCAGATCTGCCCTTTTATACGGGGGGGGGGGAATGGAATTTCTTCCAAAATGTTATTTTATATCTTTTTTTTCTGCAGAAGAAAGTATAGATTCGGCTTGAGATGGTGGCAAGATTACAGATTAACAGGAGCTGGAAGGGACCTTGGAGGTCATCTAGTCCAACCCCCCATCAAAGTTCTCCGCGGAAAGGAGCGGGAAGCGGAGGAGAAACGGGATCTTCATTCGCGGCTGCTTTGCAAGGAAAAGGGGGACCCTGACCCTCAGAAAGAAAGAAAGAAAGAAAGAAAGAAAGAAAGAAAGAAAGAAAGAAAGAAAGAAAGAAAGAAAGAAAGAAAGAAAGAAAGAAAGAAAGAAAGAGGGGGTTTCCTAGACATTTGGGGTCGAGGAGAGAAACCTGAAGGAGCCGGTTCGTCCAGACGTTCCGAGCAAGGGAAACGCGTGTTTCAAGGAGGGAAATCGCCTTTCCCTGGTTTAGCTGAGGGTCTTTCGTGTGTCCCTTCGGATTGGGGGGTGTCTGTGTGTGACCCCCAACTTGTCCTTGCTGGCTGGGGCTGCCCCTCCCTCTTTATCATCCAGCGCAGTCACTGTTCCTATGGCAGAATCTCAACCCTTAATGAATGGGGGGGGGAGTGTGTGTTTGTGTGTTCCGGCCAGAGGAGGAATGAGGGGGGGGGGGTTGTTTAGGGGGGGTTGCAAAAACGATTTTGCCAAAAAACCTCTTTTTTCTTTTACTTTTGGCATTTTTGGATTCAGGTCTGAAAATGCCTCATTTTCCCTCTTTCACTTTCACTTTCGGTGCAGGAACCTTTGAGGCTCAGGCTCCAATTTGGGGTCCCGAAGGTCCCATTCCCACCTAGCCAGGGGGGGAAGAGGGGGGTCCAGCTTCCTCTTATCCCACACCGACTGCCTTCTCATGACCCCCACCCAACTCTGCCACGGGGGGGGGGAGAGTGTCTCTCTTCGTCCTGCGGGGGGGAAATGCAGCGAGCGAGGGGTCGGAGACCACGCGGAGATGAAGGCCCGCTTCTCTTGCCCTCTACGCCTTTTCCCACAAGTGGGGTCCCAGCCCCTTTCTTCCCCCTAGGAGCACTGACAGCTCATCAGAGCCCCTCTTCTTCCCCAAAATAGCCTCCTCCTAATCGGGGGTCTCCTTCCCCCCTTCGCTTTCGGGGATCCGGGCCAGCGCCTCCACCAGCAGCAGAGCCCATGGAAGCTGCCCCACAAGCGCCCCCAAAGAGAGAGGAGAAAGACACGGAGGCCCCCAGCCCCAGAGGCGGAATGTGTGTGGGGGGGGTCTGGATTGGGGGGAGGAGTTTTCCTCGAACTTCGGAATTGGGAGGTCCCAGAAAAGCTGGCGGACCAATGTGAAATCTCCCTTCTGCCGCGTCATCGGTCTCCGGGCAGAGTCTTCCTTGACTTCACTCGCTGAAGGAGATAGTTGAGCGCAGAGAGAGAAGCGGAGAAAGTGGGAGGGGGGTCCCTTCAATCTTGGGGAGCCGCAGCTCAAGGGGGGGTGTTCATGGCAACCGTGGAGGGGAGTAGGAACTTCCTTTTGCCTCCCTGCCTGGAGGGGGGGGCTCTGCTGTGGATGAATAAAGGGGAGGCGCAGCCCCACCGCCACCG